>NC_081408.1:468373067-468673067 GCF_030272615.1 Cryptomeria japonica
ATTTATTAATGGAAGATAATTTTAACCCTATTGGAGAATTATAATCGCGCTTTAAACTTAGATGGTTTTTTGCCAAATTGGTGTAGTTATTGAAATCACTCAAAACATAGTTAAGACTAAACTAGTTTTGCATTATTTTAATTAGGTTAGTTGTATTAGGTTAAGTGTTTAAAAAAAAAAATTTATTCCGTTTGTGCCCAAAAGTTTGGGCATGACAAATTCTTCTGGCTAGACTCTATTCATAAAATCACAAAAGAAGCAGTAAAAGTTGTAACAGGGTTACCCTCCACCGGTAACAGACCAGACAAAACAAAGAAGGTCTCAAATGACACAGTGACAAACCTAACTAGTGCAACATTTGATAAGAGATCTTTAAGGGTAAATGATGTGAAGGATATAAATGTTAGATTTATCAGTATAATCTTAGGTTATATGGCTACACATACAAATAGGTTAAACTCAATTTCTAGCCTATGTATCAAGAGTGCCTATGATATGGTCAATGATAATGCAAGGATAGACATATGTGAATGACTTAAAGACAAGTTGATAGATAATTTGGGAAAGATCAAAAGAGACAAAAAGGGAACATTCAAATTTGGAAACTTACTTGTTTGTTTGATTCTATACATAACCAAACGAGTACCCGATATTGGTGCTAGAGATTTTGGATTTGAAATACTAATAGGAGAACAACTATCAGATCTATTAAACAATATGGGAGAGAATAGGGAGAAAAACATAAATGAGAATTTTCAAGCACTAAAGGCTCAAATGAAAACTAGAGTAAGGCTATCACAAGCTATTGTGGACAAGTATCAAAAGGAAATCTATTTTGTGATCAACAAAGATGAAATTTGGAAGGAGGCAGTTATCCCTAGAACCATCTGGGTAATTGAAATGGGCTATGAAATAGATGATAACATCATAGAAACTTATGCAAAATCCCTCCTTGAAGCTCCTAAGGAACCGGAAGAGAAAGTATTTGGTAGTGCATAAATAATTGAAATCACAATACAATCAAGGAAAATAGTTAAGGAGGTAGAAGCAACCGTTAGAAAAGGAACCCAACAAGAAAAGGCAATCAAGGAAGATGTGCTAAAACAAACTGGTATAACTAAAAGTGAGTTGGAAGCACTTCAACCCAAAACTCACCTTTCGCCGATTGGAACTTCTTCTGAAAGTGACATACCTATTGTATTTAAGAGAGTTGGGAGGAAAAGAAAACCTTCACCGGTACCTTCTCCTACACCTAAAAAGACAAGACAAAAGCAATAGGCAGTAAGGCCTCCGACAAAGAAGATGACTCCTAAGAAAAAGGTGAAACAAACTATTGCTCCTATAGACAAACTTTTCAGTGAAATAATAGAAGATGGTAAGCTAAAGAATATCAATAAAATATACAATACACTATCAGCTGATGATAAGGAAAGTATACAGAACAGTGTAATTTTGCACTTAGATATAAACAAGAAATTCTTAATGGAAATTGTTGATGAAATTCCAAATAACTTGTATAGAAGATTAGAAGCTAGAAGATTATCTAATGTTGAAATGGATAAAAAGATTAAAATTGAAAAATTACTAGCAGTGCATCCAGTTAAATCACCTGATGAAATAGACAAATTAACCAATGAGGCTAACCAGATAGTGTTTTCTACTACTCACTGACATGTAGAATTAATGGCAGGTAGAGTAAAGGAAGTTTCTGAGGAAATTGCTGATGGATGGGATATTTTCTTTGTGGAGAAAGAAAAAGAGGAAGAATTACTCAGACCTCAAACTATCAAAGTATATCAAAAGGATAGAGATAAGGGGAAATGCAAGGTACATGGATCACCAAGTTTAAAAATAACTAACAATATGCTCCCACCTCCTTTAGATACTCCACTTGTAAATATCATTGAAAATCAACCAGCCACTGAGAGTATGGAGACTCTAGTAGAAGACACAAACCTTGAATTTGAAGTTTTGTATACAGTAAATGTAGATACTCAGTGTAAAGCAGAAAATCACGATCGAACCCTAGTTTGCTCTCCCTTCTTCCAACTCCAAGGAGAGAGAAGGGAGGTTCGCTAGGGTTGATGGTTTTCACTTAGGGGAGAGACTTTACATTCAAAAGAGGGGTTGAAACCCACAAGATCCAATCCCACGCAATGCAAGATTGGATGCTAAATGAGTTTCAAGGGTTATGACAGCAAGGCTACCCTCTTTTGTAAAGAATGTGCGTAGAAGAATTAAGCTAGGAATGCATAGAAAGTGACAAAGATTTTCTTATAAACTGAGATAGGAATATAGGATGAAGCTGCGGACCTGGAATTAGCAGTAAAATGTCGATACGGTGCTGTGCTACAAATTTGAGCAAAAGTTGTCAGGACGATGGCGCCCGAGTGCCACGGTCCTCCGAAAAATCGACGAAACGAAGGGGGATCTGTTCGTCTCTGCACAAGGATTCCAGATCTTCAATTTCAGCCGCGTACTTGCAACCTACACATAGAAAAGCAAAGACGATTGGGGGGTTAGGGATTAGGGGTTTACCTTTAGGTCAAACCCCAGTTTTGGAATTAACCAAGAAATGAGCAATGTTGTAAATGTAAATGTCTGTAATGTAAAACAAGTACTAATACCTTGTTGTAAGGATGTTTGTATCCTTATGTGTGAAGGTATAGATGTTGTATGTTGTAAGTTGTAGTAGTATGTAGTAATTGATCTCCTCTTCAATGGTTGAATCCTTGTCTTGAATGCAACACTTAGCCTTGAATGGAGACTTAGAATGATCAATTGCTTGAAGGAATGCTTGAATGCTTGAATGCTTGAGTATAGTTTCCACGCTTTTTCCCTCATGTCAAATGAAAGAGGAAAATGTAGTTTATATACTTGTCATTTAGGGCTGATAGACTGATTTTCCCGACCTTAGGCCGACCAGGAAAGATAATTTTCCAATTTGCAAACATAAAGACCCGAAGTCCAGAAGAGACTGGGCCCAAAATAGGACCCAGGGACCAGGGCACTGGGTGCCATGGTCCTGGGGGACCAGGGCACTGGGCGCTCTGGTCCCACCTCCCAGGACAGCAGGGTGCAAACGAGGTTCAGGCCAGGGTGCAAGAAAATGCAGTTTCTGGTGTCATAATCAGGTTTCGGGGTCTCCATTTAGGTTGCGTGTTGCGGCACCATCGTGAAGACCAAAATGCAGTTGAAATTGCAAGTGTCACAATTTTAGGACGCTACATTTAGCCCCCACTTTAGCGGGGGTATAAGCGTACGCTCATACTTCCGGTAAAGTACAAGGAAACAACATTGAAATACTTTCACCACGTCAAGGAGGCAAGATACACCAAGCCCCCAGTGGACTAAGGATCTTACGACTTCGATTGACATAGTAAAAGGGAAGATCACGAGGGAGAACCATGACTTTTTGTAGTAAGGTTCCCTCACTATGAGTCATGCAAGAAAGATATCAAAAATTTTCAAGGCAAAGCTAAATTTGTCAAGAAATTTTCAAGGATCTTGAAAAGATATGAACGGGATGTATGCCCCCCTACGTTAAAGCGATCGCACATGCCTCACCGGGGGTGATTGCTTTAAGGTAGTGATACATATAAGAATGAGAAAGGAAAGGAGCACGTTATCACAAGGATTTAGCCCCCAAGTGTGAGATAAGCCCAAGGATAATAGACACAAAACACAAAGCACAAGGTGACTTCGCTTTCCTCGGGGTCAGTATGCTGTATGATAATTCATGTATATCATATGTATGTATGCATAATTGTTCTTCATTCCCCAATCAAGGAAGGTCACCTAGAAGAAGGGAACACATGTGTCTTTTGAGTCAACATGAGAGAGATCGAGAGATTTCAATGCTTTGCATCGTCCTCAAGTAGACAACACTAAGGACAACAAATAGAAGAATGAGAATAACATATAGAAGAAGTAACAAAAGAGAGGGGGAGAGAATCTGCTATGCTAATGAAACTAGTCTAGCACGTCATCTACCCCCCGATCTTGCTGATCAATGTTTCGGGAAGGTAGGGAACACGCTAGGGGAGGAACATCCAACATAGCAGATGGAGCTATCACAAGATCCAAACAAGGGCTATGTTCATATCCCAAGCCATGGTGTTCTTGTCTAGGAGCTAGGATAAGTGCTTTAGAAAATTCGTTAGATAGATGGTTATCAATATCAACAAGTTCATATTCACTATCAGAATGAACAGGAGTAATATTTGCATCATGAATAACATTTTCATCTATATCATCATCAAGATTTATAAAAATAGGATCTTTAACTCGCACAGGATCAAGACCATCATGCATCTTATGTTTAGGAGATTTTGGCTCAATTGTCGGCTGAGGAGAAAATGGAATAATGCTTGTTGAAGGTGTTTTTGGGGATTGGAAAGTTTGAGAAGTAGCTGCTTGAGCTCTAAGATGATGCTTTCGCCGGTGTTCACGTGCAGAATGATTTCGTCTAGTCTTAGTAGGAAGTGGAGAAGATTGAGGAGGAGGAATGTTCTCATCCTTATCACTTGGGTGTTTAGGTTGTGGTCTCTTAGGCTGGATAATAGGAGAAGAGGAAGGTCTCTTCTCTCTATAAAAAGAAGGAGGAGGGACTGCTCCATACAAAGGAGGAATATTTGGTTTAGGAAGAAGACCAAGTCCTTCATGACGAGGAGGTATAGGTCTACTCTTAGAAGGTTTATTAGGTATAGGCATAGTCACATCCATAGGAATGGGTTGGGAATATTCTTGAGGAAAGACATTAGTTTTATCTTTCAAAGGAAGAACTTCCTTCTCAAGAATGATAGGAATATCAAGTTTAGGTGTTCTAGGTTCACTTAGAGATAGGATCATATCTGTTTTCCACTTTTGATAAGATTTGAAAAGATGATCACTTCGCAGAGGAAGAGATTGGAATTGTTTAGGCCAAAAGTAATCAATAGGAACGCTAGAAGTTCTTTCAGCTGGTTTAAAGAGACTATGATTGACAGTAACAACTTCACCATTATGGGGAAATTTCAAACACTTGTGAATAGGAGAAGCAATAGCTTTCATGGAAGATAGCCAAGGATGGCCAAGCTTCACACGAAATTGTTCGGATGAAGGAATAATAGCAAAGTTCACATCAAGGGATTTGTTATGGACCTCAATAGGTAATGTAATAGAACCAATTGCAGGAGAAGAAAATGCATCAAATAGTTTCACAATTACATCTGTTTTGTCATAGATCACTTGATTCAATTGCAAAGTAAAAAGAAATTCTTCAGTAATAACATTAACCATGCACGAAGGATCAATAAGCACTCCACGGCAAGGTGTATTCTTAACTTTTGCAACTATGTATAAAGGACCATCAGGTGCCCTAATGGTTTCACTAGAATCAAATGTGATGGAAGGTTCTTTAGGATTTTCTTGCTGCTCTACGAAGTTAATCACATTCGGAGCCATAGACACAAGACCAGCAGATGAGAGAGAGGAATCATTAGCCTCAATCGCATTAGAGGTATGAGAAGGTAATGGATCAGTAAAAATCTGAAGATTTTGGTTAGGAGGAGCGACAGATGTGTTGCCTTTATCATTCACTCCAGAAATAGAGATAGTATTATTATCAATCAAATCTTGAATTTTACCCTTTAAAGAAAAACATTTTTCAGTATCATGCCCAGGCTGACGATGAAAGTGACAAAAAGCTTTATTATCAAAATAAGGTGAAGTAATCTTTGCAGGATCAATTTGTCATACAGGAGGAAGAGTAAGCACATTTTGTTCCAATAACTTATTCATAATACTATGCAATGATTCATTCAAAGGAGTATACTTTCTTTCTTTCTTGAAAAACTTAGAAATAGGAGGCACACCTGATGTTGCATTCACATTGTGGTTGATGATGTTTTCATTGAATTTGATGGAATCTCTGTTCGGTTTAAACTTCCCAAATGGTTGTTGACTGCTATCACCCTTATCACTCGGAGCCATAGGATGTGATTGTTCCATTTGACTCACAGTCAGTTGATAATTGTGAAGAGTTGCACACAACTATTGGAAAGAAGTAAACTCAGAAAACAGAAGTTTGTCTCGAATATCTTTTTGTAAATTAGAAATAAAGATTCTTTGAATATCATTGTCAAGCACTGGAAAAGAAATTTGAGCATACAAATGCTTATATCTACCAATGAAATCAGTTACTTTCTCTTTAACACCTTGTTTACAATGCATTAAATCAATCAAAGTAACTTTAGGACTTATATTGTTTTGAAATTGTTGAATGAAAGCATTTGCAAGTTGTTCGAAAGAAGTAATAGAATAAGAAGGCAATGAGCAATACCATTGTAGGGCTTTGTCTCTTAATGTTCTAGTAAAAAATTTTGCAAGCAACCTTTGGTCATAAGCAAAATCAGTACATATTGTTTGAAAAGTCTTAACATGTGTTAGAGGATCACCTTTACCATTATAAAGCTCCAAATGCGGGATTTCAACATGTTTAGGAGGGATAGCTCGAACAATGTCAAGAGAAAGTGGGCTCGCAACATCAAATGTGGGCACACTAAACTTAGATTGATTCATAGAGGCAATTTGTTGCTGTAAAGAAGAGACAATTTGTGCAAGATTGTTAATGGTCGCTTCAGTCGAAGAATTCATATTGGATGTGTTAGATTGAGATGGAGGTGTTATGTTATTGAAAGAAGGTAAAGAGTAAGGTGGTGGGACCCTATGATAGTCAGTCATAGGAGATGATTGGACAAGAGGAACACTACAAGGAGGAATGGAATGGTTAAATGAATTGCCCCCTTGCGTCATGTTCATTTGTGGAGATGTAATAGGGACACTCATTGAAGTAATGAATGAAGAAGTCGGATTAAATGAAGGAAGAGGGTTAATTGAAGAAGGGGGATTGCCCCCATGACTAGTGATCACAGGAGGAATGTCTTGTATAGAAGTGGTCATTATGTTTGATGTAAAGGTAGGTATGCTAGCAATAGAAGTTGTCAAAGGAATAGAATGATTGACTTGTGTAGGAGGTTGTGTATAACCTAAAGATTCGGCACAACTCTTTATAGGCATCACATTTGAGTTCACAATGTGTGAAATACCACGCAAAATATCAATTCCATTCTTATCACTTTGAAGCATATGTTTTAGACCCTCAATTAAAGGAAGAGCTTGACTATCGGGATACTCATGAGACATCCATTGGTGAAAATCATCAAATTGGTTATCCAATTTTGAAAGTTGTTCTACAGAAACCTCATGGAGAGCTTCTTCATCATTAGGAGGATTAGAGGAATTACCCATGTCCTCGTTAAAAAGGCTATTCAAATTAGGTTCCATCTCCTCAGTAATTAAACCTCGGAAAGACTTAATTCTATGGCTTCGTCTAACGGGAATAGTGGAAGTAGGGCTTATTGTTGTAAAACTCATGCACTAGAAAGAGAGAGAAGATTTTGAATTTAGAGGTAGCAATTTTCAGTAAAATCAGCCAATCTTCTGGATTTAAGCTGTTAAATGCAATCACGACAGTCTCCCGAAATTTCGGAAAAAATGTCCAGGACCGTGGCGCTTGGAGTGCAACACGGTCCTTGCAACTTTTTTCGAAATTTGCAGGGATGAAAGGTATGATGATTTTAAAGCTAATCTGAAAAAATCGAGTGATTTTACGATCTGTAGATAGGCCAAATTAAAGTTGCAATCTCGAAATTGAACCCTACCAAGATTGTCGAAAAATGCAAAAATTTGAATTTTGAAAAAGAGAGGGAAACTGAAATTTTGAATTTTATGATTTTAGAGGGAATACCGAAAGCAATGCAAGTTTTGAAATTCAAAAGTTGACTCAATTTCACGCAAAATTCAATTTTGAAAGTGGAAATTAAAGTTGTTGTAATTAAGCACTTAATTTCAAAAGTCACAAATTGTAAGAATTTGAATAAAGCACTGAAATTTCGAATGAATGTTAACACACTTTTCAGATTTAGGACTGTAAGAAACACAATTTTGACACAAATTTCAATTTCGATGATTTTTGAATGTTTAGAAGCCTTAATCCAAGCAATCACAAGACCAACTTTGATTGTAATTTTGAAAGTGTTATAATTGATAAAATCAGCCAAAATTTTGGATTTTAGCAAGAAAATACAGTAAGATCTCGCTCCCGAAATTTCGAAAAAAATGTCGGGGACGATGGCGCTCGGAGTGCACACGGTCCTCGCAACTTTTTTCCAAATTTTTCAGGGATGAAAGATATTGTGATTTTATTGCGGAATCCAAAGTTACAGCTGATTTGGAGATGTTTTGATCAGTGAAATTGTCGGACAAAGGTTGAATCAAGAGGGTTTCAAAAATTAGGGTTTTGACACTTAACCACTTAATTTTCAAAATTAAAGCACAAATATGAATTGATAATTTGTAATAGAAGGGTAGATCTGAAACAAGCATTAACATTTAGACATTTCACAAGCTTAATTACTAAAAAGAAAATTTAGGGTTTTTATGCAATTAACCTCTAAAATTTTGCAAAAGATCAACATGGAAATGTAATCAAGGAATCCAATTTTCAGATCTAACTATGAATAATTAGAAAGGATGTTCACGTCGGGTTCACCAAAATGTAAAGCGAAAAATCATGATCGAACCCTAGTTTGCTCTCCCTTCTTCCAACTCCAAGGAGAGAGAAGGGAGGTTCGCTAGGGTTGATGGTTTTCACTTAGGGGAGAGACTTTACATTCAAAAGAGGGGTTGAAACCCACAAGATCCAATCCAATGCAATGCAAGATTGGATGCTAAATGAGTTTCAAGGGTTATGACAGCAAGGCTACCCTCTTTTGTAAAGAATGTGCATAGAAGAATTAAGCTAGGAATGCATAGAAAGTGACAAAGATTCGCTTATAAACTGAGATAGGAATATAGGATGAAGCTACGGACCTGGAATTAGCAGTAAAATGTCGATACAGTGCTGTCCTGCAAATTTGAGCAAAAGTTGTCAGGACGATGGCGCCCGAGCGCCACGGTCCTCCGAAAAATCAGCGAAACGAAGGGGGATCCGTTCGTCTCTGCACAAGGATTCCAGATCTTCAATTTCAGCCGCGTACCTGCAACCTACACACAGAAAAGCGAAGACGATTGGGGGGTTAGGGATTAGGGGTTTGCCTTTAGGTCAAACCCCGGTTTTGGAATTAACCAAGAAATGAGCAATGCTATAAATGTAAATGTCTGTAATGTAAAACAAGTACTAATACCTTGTTGTAAGGATGTTTGTATCCTTATGTGCGAAGGTATAGATGTTGTATGTTGTAAGTTGTAGTAGTATGTAGTAATTGATCTCCTCTTCAATGGTTGAATCCTTGTCTTGAATGCAACACTTAGCCTTGAATGGAGACTTAGAATGATCAATTGCTTGAAGGAATGCTTGAATGCTTGAATGCTTGAGTATAGTTTCCACGCTTTTTCCCTCATGTCGAATGAAAGAGGAAAATGTAGTTTATATACTTGTCATTTAGGGCTGATAGACTGATTTTCCCGACCTTAGGCCGACCAGGAAAGATAATTTTCCAATTTGCAAACATAAAGACCCAAAGTCCAGAAGAGATCGGGCCCAAAATAGGACCCAGGGACCAGGGCGCTGGGCGCCATGGTCCTGGGGGACCAGGGCGCTGGGCGCCATGGTCCTGAAGGACCAGGGCACTGGGTGCTCTGGTCCCACCTCCTGAGATAGCAGGGTGCAAAGGAGGTTCAGGCCAGGGTGCAAGAAAATGCAGTTTTTGGTGTCATAATAAGGTTTCGGGGTCTCCATTCAGGTTGCGTGTTGCGGCGCCATCATGAAGACCGAAATGCAGTCGAAATTGCAAGTGTCACAATTTTAGGATGCTACACTCAGGAAGTTAATGTTATGGTTGACAAAGAGGGCATTGAGGATAAGGAGAAAGATGTGACTACTAAGTCACCAGCTGTAGAGGTTGAGTTAAACACAGAAAAACCTACACAGGCAGAGCAACCGGCAAAGGGTACCACTGAGAAACCGATAGATTCAACAGATAAACCATCTGAAGAACCAGCTAAGCAAAGTTCAGAGGCACAAACTGAGAAACCGACAATTGTAAACTCAAAGAAACTTCTGAGACATGGTTAGAGAAACCAAAACCGGTACAGGTTGAAGCATAGGTACAAACAAAGACAATGCCACCAGCACAAACAGAAAAGCCTAAACCTTTGTTTGTGGAAATGCAAACATAGACTCACCTACCAAAGGTTGAATAAAGCAAGGAAATAACTACAACCAGTAGCATGGCTATTGTAAAAATTATTGGACAAACATCTGGTACAGCTATGACAGAATTCAGACCTACTAATGTTGTCGTGCTCTATGAAGTGTACTTGTACCTGCAACCACAATGCACTTAATAAATCATTATAAGCAATGGTTAGTAAATTGAATCAATGAAATGAAAAACCATAGGTAATTGACTTATTGCCTCCTAGTAAATGAGAGTATGAAAAATGCTGTCAGATCGGGTTATGCAAAATTTAGTGACTTGACTACACTTAGATGGAGGATTTGAATGCTGAAAATGCATGATCTAGCAAGAATAGCATGATTAAGCTATATGAATGCATTGATGATCTAGAAAATGAACTAAGATTAAGATGCAATTAAGCTAAAATTGAGCATGATGACATTGCTAAAGATGATAAACTAGAAGCTAGATGCCTATAATAACAATGCTTAAGCTACGAATGAGATGGGATCCATATTGCTTAAAATGAGGTCTATTTATAGGATTTTCCAAGGCTAGGGGTGAGTTGGCATGAATCAACGGTCAAGATTGATCTGAAGATATCAATGGTTAAATTGGAGGAGGATGGCAAAGGGAGTTGGATTAAAGGGAACACTTAGTGAGAAGTGTTAAGAGGCTTCTAGAAGGGTTGGATGAAAGGGAACACTTGGTGACAAGTGTCACAAAGATTCTAGAAGATGTTGGATGAAAGGGGACATGTGGGTAGGTAGAATGGGTTAGGTTTAGGAGTGGTAGAAGTTAGGAGAATTTGAATTTAAAAATTCAAATAATAGGAATAGGATAACTAATCTCAACAACTCATCGATTTGATTTGTTTTTATTAACTAAAAGATTTGAAGAAATGAATTTGGATGGAGGGAATTAATTAATTTGAATTAATTAGTCAAAGGGGGATGAAATGAAATGAACCTATTAAATAAATCCTTAGATTTATTAATAAGTAGATGAAAGGGAGATTTAATCAAATTGCTTAGTGAATTCAATTTAATTGGGGAGGGAGATTAATTAAATAATTGCCTATTTAATTAATTATTTTCAGAGTATTTTTAGGTGTATACAAATGTAACTGAGGTCTTATTAGATTCAATAAAGAAGATCATAGAATGTAATGCACAAGCCTATAAGGCTATTGATGATACCATACCAATTCTTAAATTGATAGCACCAAAGTGCAGTGTTCAGAATAAAGATTCTTTAGGTCAACTAGACACATTGTCTAAGTTTATCACCGGCAACCTAGTAAGTATTGATCAAATGAATGAGGATATATTTAAGGAGAGACTAATAAAAGAAAAAGAGAAATTATTTGAGGATATGGTAAAGAAAAACAAGTAAGAAATGGACACCCTTTTACCAAAACTTGGAGAAATAATCTATGACTTCAAGAAACCATACAGGGACACTTGTAAAATGAATGAATTAATAGAGGATCTTGACAAGGCGATCAGAAAAGCACAAGAGAAAATAAACAATATTGATGACAATCTGATTGGTACATCAGATTCATTTTTGGAATTAGGAAAGAAAATTGCAGAGCAGGAAGAGAAAATCAAGAAATTGGAGAAAGACAAACAAGGAATAAAGGACAAGGCAAAGGACTTAAAATGTAGACTTAGTCCAAGACTAGAGTATCTTATTTCTTTGAGAAAAGAAATATTTGAGGCTCTGGTTCCCAGACTGAAGACACCGGAAGAGAAAATGAACATACTAACTGATATAGTGCAGAGAACACTAGAGGCAATAAAAGATAGAAAAACTTTCAGCAATGGCATAAATTTAGTTTTGACAGATATCTTTCAGATTGTAACCCACCAGTTACAAGAATCCCAGCAGGACTCCACTCACAGTAATTGACAACCTTTGTCATTGATGTCAAAGGGAGAGTAGTGGGATGAGAAAAATGGTCAGATAAAGGACATCATCTGCTCAGGGGGAGCATACAACTTTGAGCATACAGTTTTGGAAAGACAATTTTGAAAGACTATTTTTGGATATCATTTTTGGACACTTTTTTATTTTTCTCATGAGTGTTGTCATCAATGCCAAAGGGGGAGATTGTTGGAAAATGCACACTCCAATGATAAATTATAGGTGATTGAAGGTTTTGTCATTCATGGCAACCATGCAATCATATGATATCGACAAGATAGAATACCAACATTGACAATGACAAACTCTACACCGGCACAGAAAACACCAACAGTGAAAGGAAAGATACCGACATCCTGGCCGACAAGAATTTTATTTAAAATGTATTTTGTAATTAATTGTAAAATTATTGTAAGCTGACATGGCAAGTTGTAATATGACTCATATATGTATGAGATCATTGTAGATCATTTTGTAATAAGGAGATAGGCAAAATTATGTAGACCTAATGTGCGAATTATAGGTTAAGGGTTTATTTATGTAGCAGAGCTTAAATTGGTATTGGATCTGGCATAGCAGATGCTAATCTGAAGTAGTACAAGATATTGGATTAATATAATCCATTTTTGTAAGTTAGTGTGACTTCTTTTGTAATTGAGCAGTGAGCTCTAAGCACTTGGCCTTCCTGCATGTGTAGGCCCCTATTGTAAGAGTAATATTCCCTTATTGGCCAGTAAGCGAATATTGTGGGTCACAAATCCCACCGAGGTTTTTCCCACACTAGCTTTCCTTGTTAAAATACTATGTTATTGTGTGCTTCTCATGTGGTTGTTGTTATTCTTGTTTATTGCATTATTTCTGGTTTACCAGTACACAGTTTTAACATGCTTTTCATGTTTTAAGTGAAGTAAATCTACATACCGGTTAGATAGTGATTCACCCCCCCTCTCAGTATCTTTGGGAATCCTAACATATCTATCACTTTTCCAGTTTGAAACACCCCAACACTTCATTTGATGATTTTTCAAAGGCACATCCAAAAGGACTTTGTAGAGGTTGAAAATCAACACTTTCAAAAAATCACTGAGTAAACAACTTCAGAAATTAAAAAATTTAACCTAAGGAATCGCCATGAGAAACCATTTGGTATTATGGATTCTTTGTATGATATCATACAAGTGTGCCAGTTCCTGGGACTTGGGGAGGTGATTTGGTCAGTTTTTGAAGCCAGTTTTGGAGGCTAAAGTTGTTTTGATCATAACTCAGAGGTGTCAAAGTCAAAATTCAATGACAATCTGCTCAATGTTTTGAATCTAGAATGTATCCAATTGATGTTCTAAATCATTTCCAGGGGTCACTTGTTTATAAATGATTTTTTTCTAGTTAGGCCCTTCCAGGGACCCGACTAAGGTTGTGGTTAGGTAGGACCAATGAGTGCTTATTTGAAGAAATGTAATTATTTAGATTGTTTTGATTTAAATAATATAACATATAAAACTATTATGGTGAAAGTAAGGTAAATTATAAATGTAAATTCTTAAATCATTTAATTTATTTAAATGTCTAGTGATGCCGAATGAGGGGTTAATTAAATTATTTTATAATGATTTAATAAAAGAGCACCATGAGTAAAAGGCGTTGAAATCATTCTGATGATTTGAAACTAAAGATTTAATTAAATCATGTTGAGAATGATTTGAATACTCTTAATGTGATGGGACCATGGAAAATATAGGGAAAAATAAAGAGGGGAAATACTCTAAAGTCCTATGCAAATATTTCAAGGTTGTGCGAAGGGGAAATTTAAGATGCAAAATCATAATACTTCGTAATAGTATGTATTACCTTCATGAAGTAATGTGTGAAGTGAGAGAAATTGGTGGGCCCACCAGGATATAATTCAAATGCACATAAGGAGAAATAAGTCTCCCATGTCTTAATGATGGAAACTCTATGTTATCCTTGACAATAAGCATGGTATTGAAAGTGATGGATGTTGGATCAGAGAAAAAGAAAGGACTTTATCAAGATTGTAAGTTGCAAATGGTGTGAGGGATGTTTTGAAGGCTGTGTGAGCATGTTTCCTTAATTCTTAAAGAATTATCGATGTGATTAATGTTGTGAAGATCAAAGTAGAATACTTATGGATAGAGGCATGAGCCTATCCATTTAGACATGGAGGCAATGAGAAACACATTAGATACCACTGACATAAAGACAAATAAAATTGGAGGCCTATAGAAAGCCCATTTATAGGTGGTACTGAGAAGTGACGTAGTGGAGTGACATGTCAATATGAGCAGTGTGATTTGTTGGTTTGAGTATTTGCATCCATAAAGATTTGGTTGTATTCAAAAAATCCATCCATAAAGGACAATAAAGAATGACTAGAAATAGAATCAACTATCATATCAATGTTTGGAAGAGGAAATTCATTTTTCAAAGAATCTTTGTTAAGATATTGGAAATTAGTGTACATTCTAATCTTATTGTATGGCTTAACAGTGACCTCTATTTTAGAAATGAAAGATGAATAGTCAATAGGATGGATAAAGCCAACTTCTAAGAGTTTTTCAATCTCATCTTTAACTAGCGACATAATCATAGGATTCATCTTTCTATTTTTTTTTTTAAAAAGGATTAATATCAAGAAGAAACACAATGTTATGAATGACAATTTGAGGATCAATGCTAGGCATGTATAAATAATTCCAAGAAAAGAATTAATGAAAATCATGTAAGAGAGAGTAATGATCACATTATTCTTGAACTTCTAGACATTTTCCAATTTTAAATTTTTTTGAGGATTTATTTTGACATTAATAGTATTCTGAGAAGTTTGGTTTGTTAAGGAACATACATCGGTGTGACATCGGTTCAAGAAGTTCTTGATTCATCTCCATGATACCACTTGGTAATTCAACATCTTTCCCAAAGTATGCTTCAATATTAAACTAATAGGGAAATCCATGATTATGATGATATTGGGGAAAATTATCACAAACTCCCAAGAATTTAACTAAGGAATCATATATAGGAAAGATGTCAAATTAAGGTATGATAGAAGTAGAATCAACATTAAATAAGTGAGGATTAAATAAAGAAAGTGATTAAGAAGAAGTAGATATAACATTCACATTGAGAGACGGTCTATGGGATGCTTTGGTGGGCTTTGAAGGATTACATCCAAGTCCAAATGAGGCTTCTTGTGTGTAGTTTTCTAAAGGAAATTTAATCCCCTATTTGTTTATGACACAATAGTTACCCTTATATCTAGTCTTAGCTAAGATATGGAAACCAAGGCCATGAAGAGATGTCATTTATGAAAGTGATGGTGAAACCTCATACCTCTCAATTTTATAAGAAGAAATTATATTAGAAGAGGTGTGTAAAGAAGTAGTATAATATTTAATTTAAGTATAAATAGCCACAAAATTGTTGTTAGGGTAATTAGAAGAAGTTGATTCTTTTGGAGATACCACTATGTCACCCTCTTTGGTTTGAGGTTCTATTAGAGGAGTTTTATATTTGCCTACAAATGAGGGTGTAAAATCTAATGACCCCCAATCATCTTCTACAAGTACCTCTTAGGGGGAAGGTGTGTCTTCAAAAGGAGATGGTGTACATCTATTTGAATTAGAGAAGGAATAGAAAAATATAAAGAAGATTAAGTTCTGGGTTTAGTTTGCAAGCAAATTTGTAAGTTCTTATCGGTTTCAAAAGTATACATCTATTTTTCATAAACAAACTTAAGATTGTGTTGAAGACTTGAAGAAAGTGCTTGCATAGAATTGTTGGCATTGAGTTGTCATTGATGTCAACTGGTATAAGAAGGTTGCCAGTATAGTCTGTTACCGATAAGGAGAGTATGTCAACTGGTAAGTGGTGTGTTGACATGGAGTAGATAAATCAACCAAGTGAGTAGTTGCCAACTGGAAATCTTATGACCAATGTACAAGAAGGATGAGAGAGGTGCTTGATTTGTTGCATGTGATGAAAAGGTAGAACATTATCTAAATCACATCAACACAGGAGGAGCAGTATGCTATGTGGATGTAGAATAACAAGATTCCCATTGGGTAGAGTGAAGCCACTATGTGAAGAGATGATTGATAGTTAGCGTGCCCATCGGATCACATGTGTCTATTTGAAGATATGCTGCACAAATAGGGAAGCCACATGAGTTCATTTCAGGATGCAGATGACAAGGATTCACTACTACCGATAAGTGGATCTTATCTTCTATTATGCAAAGTATGCATCTTGGTTCTATGAGATAAGGCAAAAGTAGAAGGAAGGTGATTGAAGGCTCACACTAGATCTACCGGTGAATCAAAGGGATGCCTCAAGTGCATGAAATTAGGGATATGCACTGGACCGACATAGAAGGAATGACAAGCCACTAAGATAGAAAAGGAAGAGTAGAGAAATGATAAGTTTGTTACCTTGAAAAAAATTATTAAGATGATGTTCAACTTGATGATGAAGGCGGAAAAGTTGAGAAGCTATAGATAGAGAGTGCAACTGGCATGCAGATGCCTTAGATGGATACAGTTGAAGGATGATGAAATGGTGTCATCAAAATGGCTACCATTGAGCATGAGAAACTATAAGGAAGCAAAGAGGCTAACTGATGTGATCCTACCTGATGAGAATTAGCATGCTATGGATAGGCATGTCTGGTGACTAGTTAAGGTGTTCCACCAACAAATTAGCAAAGTGTAGACATGATGGTTAACCGGTAAAGTGTGAGATACCGACAGGGTTAGATAACTGGTTGAAAAGAAGGACCAATTATGTGTTTATTGTCGGTGAGCGATTCTAGCTAACACAAAGATATTTAATAAAGTGGATATCAACAAGGATGCCATGTGGAGTTGAAGTGGAAATCTCATAGAGGTCGGTGATGTGCCATGTTCGGGAGGTAGTTGGTGGTTGGTTGACATTAAATGTTGACTGCAACAATCAAAGAGGAGTTGCAAAGGATTCATGGCTAGATGCAAAATGAATATCTGGGTGATGCCATGATCAATGAAATATATTCAATTGTAGATCAGATTTGGTAAAGGCAACTGCAAGATCACTAAATGTGATTGACAGAAGTAGGTTGAAGAACAGGGTCATGTTTTCTAAATAAAGCAAACGTATATTGGAAGGCACGTTAATGGCGATGATCAACAGGTAGTTGTCTTAGAGATCAGATCAAATGAGATCTAATTGGATTTGATGTGCATCATGATTAGTGGTACAAACCCTAAAGGCACCAAGTTTAAACTCACATCTTGGTGGGAAAATCTGGCTATATGTATGCAAGCCAAAGATATTGATCAAGCTGCTAAATGAGAGAGTGTTGTTGCATGAGAGAAGAAATCAATCAATTATTCAATGACTATCAAAAGAGAGACTGAGTGTGAGATAGACTAGGGTTGAAGAGTTCAACCAGCAACAGTGAGGTAACTGGTGGTGACCAAACCGACAATGAAGAGTTGCACAAGCAAAGAACTGGTAAAAGATAGTACTAGTGGAGAGCAGTAGAGCAGTTGACAAAAGATAGAACTGACAGAGAGAGAACTGACAGAGAAGGAGAAGAGGATAAACCGATAAGGTTGCAATAGCTGATAAGGTTGCTGATTAATACTAAGAGGGGGGGTGAATTAGTATACCAAAAAACACTGTAATCAATCTTTTAAATAGTTTAGCATATAACCGGTGCAACAGATTCACTAATAAACCGGTTAAGATAAGTGCAAACCAAATAGAAAACAAAGCATTCACCCACAAAAGAATAATCACCATAACACAAGATATTTGATGTGGAAACCACGATGAGCATAAAATCACAAGTAACTATCTGCAGAATAGTAACCAAACCAGTTAAGGTCATACAATGTTCTTCACTAGAACAGGTCCTCTTAGGAATCTAGATCTCTGTTAGGAGATAAGTCTTGTTAAAGACTACCTTGTTAAAGTATTTCAGATCTAGAGTTGTGAACCACCTTGTAAGAGGATTTACAAAGGCTTTGATGGGCCTACCCAGTTAAGGGTTTTAGACTTGTCGAAGATGTGAGTAATCAATAAGTGAATGATCTAGATGCTGGCACAATATGCTTAATTAGATCCTTGACAACTCATTGTTAATGCATTTCAACATTCCTTCAGTCTTTAATTTCTCCACACTCTATCTCTTCACACAGACCTAATATTCTCTTCAACTATCGCACATAACCTTTTCTATTCTATATCTCACATATGCAAACCCTAGACATGATGTCCTTATAAAGGAATCTTATTTCATGTCAATCCAATAGAATTAGACTACAAGTTCCTAGATACAGTGTATCTAGACACATTTGGTAACATGACACAAACACACCACCAAAGTGTCGATGGATGATAACTCATCACACATTATAGTGATACCAGTTGGTGACTCATCATAGATATATACTGCTTAATACAATATACCGATTATCGGTTGTCAAAAATGAAGACTGGAAGATCGTAGTGTTTCAATCAAAAGTTAACTACAGTTTGGGTCCTTCGTATCGCTTGAGATCCTCAAACCACTTGGGGCCTTCATATGGCTTGGTATATTCAGTCAATCTGTGGCTGGTAAACCATCATCTGCAAAATACTGATAGTCTAAAGACTATTCATTCAATAATACATAATACCAGTTGGAACAATTACTAGTTGAGCATAACTCATATATCAAGAAAGTGTGTGTCCATCAATGACAATCAAAACATCATCAAAATGCCAACAATCTCCCCCTTTAGCATTGATGGCAACACTTACGAAAATTTTGACATCTAAGTGCTTTACAAACAAAAAATGCCATTATCAAAATTACTCCCCCTAAGCACATACACTACCCCTTTTGCAAAAATTACAAATAAATGCATACCACCAGAATTTTAATGTACACTACTCCCCCTTTGCCAACAATGAAAAAGTAATGCAAAGTAACCCCTTTTTTCTTATAAAACAAAATAGAGTAGATGTTCATGACAATAAGGAATGAAATTTCTCAAAAATAGATTTAAAGTTCTGAACAAAATTTTTCATGTCCAATGTCCATGACTCAAGTAATGAGGTAACAATCTCACCTTTAGTCTTCATCTGGAATGCCAGTTCTTCCATTTCATCGATGGTACTCAGCTCTTGAGTTACCATGATGGATTCCAAGTTGAGAAAACATCTTTGAAGAACCTGTAGTTTAGGTAATAGGAGTAGTTGAAGCTCCTATAGATCTTGAGTCTGGTTGTTGATCTCTAAGTCTATCTTGGCAGTCTGATGCTGAAAATGATGAATAGTTTGTACATAGGTAGTGAATAAATCATAGGGCATCTTGAACTTGCTAATATATTCCTATAACTCCAATTGTAGTTGAGCTTTCTATTTGAGCACATCTTCACAAAACATATGGGGTTGGCAGATTTTACTCAAAAGTAATTTACCCTCACCCATAGAAATATTGATATCATTCTGCTGCTTCAGTAGTTGTGTCCTAAGTTCATTCATTTGCTTGACTAAGGCAATATTGAGTTCCTTTTCATGGTTCTTTCTTGCAGTTTCTTGAGCAACATGTTCCAAGCATTGTACCTGGTCCTCTACTACGGTACAAAGAAGTTTGAGCTTGGATAGAGAGGAGTTGGTACTAGGGAGGTTAGTATCGGGAATTAGACTGGTAAGGGTGTCAAGTGCAATTTGTATGACATCATGTTCTTTTTTCTTCTGCAATTCATCCAATCTCTCGTGTGCCAGTTTGATGCCTCTAAGTATCTCAAACTCATCTGCTGATTGAGTCAGACATGCAAGAGTTAGATCAATAGGAATAGCAGAATCAACCTGGTTGGTTTGATCACTGGTTGCCTTAGGAGTCTTCCCTTCTTCTTTGGTCTTGATCTCCACTTATTTTCTCTTCTCTACTTCCTTCTCCTCTTCCACTCTTTTCTTTTCTTCTTCTTTCTTCTTCTTTGACTCTTTCTTTTTCTCCTCTTCTTATTTCTTCTCTATTTCTTCCTTCTTCTTACCCTCTTCCTATTTTTTCTTCTCTTTCTCCTTCTTCCTTTCTTCTTCCTTCCTCTTATCTTCTTCTTTCTTCTTCTCTTCTTCTTTTCTCTTATCTTCTTCTCTCTTCTTCTCTTCTTCTTTTCTCTTACCTTCTTCTCTCTTCTTCTCTTCTTCTTTTCTCTCATTTTCTTCTTGCCTTGCTTTTTCCTCTTGTTCTTTCCCTGCTTTCTCTTTGTCATGTTTCTCTTTCTTAGCTTTTTCTTTGTTAGGAGTGACATCCTCATTATTTAATGCATCAACATCAATAGGGTCAATTTTTTTTGTCACTCTTTCACCTTGACTATCAAATACCTCATCTGGTTTGCCTGAGGATAGGTTAGGTTCTTGATCTGCCTTCCTAGTGGCTTTAGATACTTGGTGTATTTCAACAACAACTTTAACTTGTATGTGTGTATCCTTTTCTACTTCATAATTTTTACCTTCTAGTAACCTGAGTCACCTTCTTCTCATAAAGAAGATGCCTTTTTTCTTATCCATAATTTCAAATAACTCAGAATTTGAAGCATCAGGAAAGTATTGTGCAAAAAATTTCTCCCTAATCTCCTATTCTCTTTCAATGGAAATGTGCCATTTATTATCCAAATAATTATACAAAGAACTTGGAGTAACAGATTTAATCTCAGAAGGCGACCTATCATTAATACATAAATATTTAATGACCTCCTATTCTACCTCCTCTTTCTCACTATCATTAAAGTCATCAAAATATTCCTTTAAGTCATCAAGCACTTTCCTCCTAATATTCTTTATTGTCCTCTGACCATGTGTCATTGGTTTATAAGAAGAAATATCTATATTTACCAGTGCAGAAGTTGCTCGTACATTACCGATAGACTGCGGTTTTTTGCTTGATTGCCTTGTCTTCTTTATTTGAATCTCTAGTTCAGTGTCTTCTACCTCCGATGAGTGATTCTTGGATTTCCGCTTCCTCTCAAATACTTTTGCCGGAATAATCTCAGGTTTCTTTTTGGATGGTGACCACTTGGTCACTTTCAGACTGGCATATATAACCAGTGCAGATACCGATGGCACTACTTTGCCCTTTTTTTGCTTTGGTTCCTCAATTGGTGTGACCGTCTCTAAGTAGGTATCGGTTCTTTTCTTCTTTGCATCTAGTGGTGAGGCAAGTAGGGTAGAGGCATACCCAATCAATATGTCATTCACAACTTCATACCCCATAGGGCCAACTACTTCCTTTCTATGTTCCATAGCTTCCATTATGCAGTCATCTATCCTTATTATGAAGCAGATGTCATCTTCATACTTCTTCACAATAGCACCAGATATCCTCATTCTCTAGCTCATCTTTCATTTGAATTCATCAAAATACTTATTTAAAGCCTTAGGATATGCAGTTCCCACTACTTTTAGACTCTCTTTAATCTATCTGGAAGCCAGTAGGTTAGTAGACCATTGAACATCACCTACTCCAAGGAAATAACCTTGAAAATAGAAGAATAGACCGACCAGAAGTTGGCCAAACTTGAACCTTGCTGATTTATCCTATTTGATGGATTTCAAATTCACCAGCAATTGTTTCTGTAAGTAGGTACATAGGTCATATTTAGTACCTTCCTTGATCATCTTGTAAGCAACATTCACCACACCAGTAGGGAGAAATTTATTTTTCTGGCATAAAATATTTTGTAACCAATCACCATGCAAGCGTATTTTACCAGATCATCAAAAATGGTGTTGTCGGTCATTTCCCATTGGTCAATCACAAAACCGGTGAGCTCTGTCATTTTAGTTTTGGTGACCTTCTTGTTAGTGAATAGATTTTCCCTTTGTTTTCAAATGATTAACCTTAAACTCTGTTACCTTATTCTAAGAACAAATGATTCACTGAACAATTGGGTAAGTGTTGTTCAAATCACTTCCCTCTATATTTTTTTTTACATAGGTAGAGCTCCCTATCTTGGTTTTTCATGAAATATGTTTTATTTTTATTTATATCTGAATGAAAGCTTTTAACCAGAAAGTGTGTAAGGCCGCCTATTTCATTCTTGGATGAAAGGCTGCAACTTTCCTCATGTCTCATAAACAATGAAAACTATTTCCTTAATTTTCAGAACATGTAACTACAGTAACTGAAACAAAGTTCAATTTACTTCTTGCACTTTAACTAATTAAAGACGAACAGATTCAAGAAAAATAAATCCACCTTCAATCAAGAATCTTTTCTAGAGTAAATAACACATTCAAAGGAAAGAACATCAGAAGAATAATGAAATACTGCAATGAAATGATCAATTACTGTTACTTGATCGGATGAACATATGCAAAGACATGTTATCTATTCAGATTCAAAATACACAAATCTTTCTTCTCCCCAAGAACAATATGATCAGATTTCATATATATATCCTTATGCAACAAAGACATAAAAAATATATATATCTACCAATCTTTTTCACCACAGGTCCCAATCATCTGATTCTTCCCTTGAATAAGAACAGAAAATACCAAAAAAAAAAAAAAACACTTCAGTCGAACTTCACAAAATTAGCTACTAAAATCTAACCCTTCTACCATCTATTTTACTTAATTTATAGTCTAAACGGGGGAGGTCTCCCTGAAAACTCGACCACTCCCCGATAAAACAATTATGAAACCAACAGAAAGTATTTTGGGATAGTTATCCCGAGGTTTTTGCATAACTATGAAAAATGTTTTAAAAATAAAGAAAACTAGCCCAAAGTGGATGCATTATGTCATATTTCATCATCACCATCTTCTCCATGTTCATGAGCGTCATGAGCAGTTGTGAGTTCCTGGGTCATTGATTGACTTGGGACTTTCATTGCATTGAGTTTCGCCTTTGCCACTTCTTTATTCCACTTGTGTTGCACCATCTTCTCTGAGTGCTTCGACAGTTGATCATTCCCAATGAAAACCATAGATTCGATCCTAGCCACCTTGGTTATATCCTCTGGTGTGAAACTACTCCTAACTCTAATCTTCTCCATGTTCAATCGGAAAGACTTGACTGCTTCCTGTGTGCTTGACCCGCAGATTCCTAGCTCCTAGTCATGATCGGGATTAACCACTTTATTATCCTTGACTATACTACTTTGCAAATCCTGGAGTTCATAGATGGAGGTTTTTGCATCCATAATTACCGACTAAAAGGTGAGCACCCACCACATGATAGTTTTCTTTAGCACAAAAAGTTGGCATTCATCAGCTACCAGCTTAATTGAATGTTCTGTTAGAAACCTGGTAGTCCCATACTCTTCGATTTTGGTAAACAGAGGCAAGACATTTTTCCATTTGTGCTCTTCTTTCTCCCATGGTACAAGCTGGTTTTGGATTTCAGAAATCAGGCTCTGTACTTCATCACACAACTTTCGAGAGTCGGTAATGTATTTTTCACCATCTTTGATTACTTGTTCAATCCACTTCCCAATCCCTTCAGCGATGCTCTTAGCCCGTTGAACTTGGTTCATCAACTTCTTGTTTTCCGGAGAAGTTGGGTCAAAATTCTCAGTGGCATGGGATATTGGAATTGCTCCAAGGCAGCTGATGTTATCGATGAACTGAGCTAAAACACTTATGTGTCTTTTAAGTTCTCTTTCTTCCCATCCATCCTTCTCTAACCGGGTAAGCATTTTCTTCGCTGACACTTGGAAAAAATGGTTATCTGTATCCCTGCTCATCTTTCCCAACTCTACTTTTGTGATTTCAAAATCATCAAAACCGACCTCTTTGTTCTCATCTTTCAGTTTGTAAGAGGCAATTTTCACCGTCCATTTACCAGTTTCTTTGTCATTGTTCAGGTGAGTGGTGGTCTTGAACCTCTTTGGCTTTGGATTCTTCTCAGAGTACTTGGCAACCATCTCCTAAATTGGAATGGTTACAAGAAGAAAGCTCCTTTTCTTGTTCACTGAGGTCGTTAACCATTTAGGAGTCACAGCAAAATGAGAAGTTCCTTCAATCATTTTTGGTGATGGCGTCATAGCCACAGTCACCGTTTAGGAGTCCAGAGCACAAGCAACTTCACCATACAAATCTTCAATTTCAAAGATCTGAGCCTCAAGCACAGCATCTTTTACTCCCATATCCTTGACCTGGTCCATCTTCCTTTGGGTGACACTACGTGATCGAGTATGCCGAGGGGTACTGAAATACAGAGTTGGGCTAGACCTGCGTCTAGGCTGAGCTGACTTGATTTCTTTACCTGCACGAATAGGAGCACTGTTAGAAGGATGTTTTGGTGAAGATATATTTCTTGTAGAAAGGGACTTGGCGCCTGGCTTCATTGCTTTCTTTTTAGCCACCCATGCCACAGTTCTCAATTGTATGTCATCATTTTCCTCCTCATCCCAATTAATTGGGGGCATTTTAGTCTCTGCATGGGCTAAATACCCTAGTTCAAATAGTTCAAGATAATCCTCTTCAAGCCCTTTAATATCTAACCTTATTTGCAAAGAGATAACCTATTCTAGCACTAATCTCATGTTTTCTCTTTTGAAGACTTCAAGTTCATCTGAACAGTCTTCCCAGAAATCTTCTAACTGTGGTGTGAGAGGATAAGGCATTAAGCCAAGGCTCTGAGAAAATCCTTTATTGTCAAATCCTTTTCTTTCAGAATACAGGGTGAAATTAAAATTTCTAAGGTCTGCTCCTATACTTAGTGCATCAGACATTGAATTACAAGATAACACTCCCAATTGTATTGGAAAATGACCTTCCCACT
This sequence comes from Cryptomeria japonica, assembly GCF_030272615.1. NCBI lineage: Eukaryota > Viridiplantae > Streptophyta > Pinopsida > Cupressales > Cupressaceae > Cryptomeria > Cryptomeria japonica. Next base: position 468,397,995 of record NC_081408.1, read on the forward strand.
TGTCCTTAGGCTCTGCCTTCTTGACCACGGAAGTTAGTTGTCTACATACTTCTGCTAGGACAAAACAATCAGAACAGAAATGCGGAAGCTTGAAGGGTTCCTCTTCAAAGCCTCCTACTCATATATAACAAAAGCATGGGAACTGGATGTAAAAACTACCAAATTTCTTAATCAAGGTCTGTGCATCATCTAAAATCCATTTGGCCTTTGTACCCTTCAGTTCATGACACATATTGCCCAAGAATGCATTGTGTACCCTTCTGAAATCTTGTAGGGCATTGTCTTTTTGCAGCATTGGATAAAACTCATACATTGGAACATCTTCCTCAGTGGGCTGCTTGGGTATACCCATTAACTCTTTAACACAGGCCAGACAATACAAAAGATACAAGGACATGAAGAAGTTTTGTTGAAACTGCTTGGCTAAACTCAATTGTTCTCTCATTGAATCAGCAATTAACTCTGCCCAATCTAGATATTGTTTTCCTTCTAGAACTAATTGCACATAGCAATATATCCAATCATCAAAGCTATAAGCTTCAGTAGAACCTCTGGCTCGATGCAATAGAAGCATCACATCATGGATATGTGGCAACATGTGGTTCTTGTTAGGATTTTTAGGTAGCCTAGAACCACCTCTCTGAGGGACCTTCAACTAGAACTTCACCACATTATTCTTGTGTCCGGCTCTATCTGCATTGAACTCACTGATTGACTGGGCAGGAGAGAAATTAGAAAACTGATAATTCGGTATCTTGAAAACTGAAGCAATTACCTCATGGTTAATGGCAAGAAGGGTTTTGCCATTATCCCTTTTAATAGTTTCAGATACAGGGTCATATCTGGCAATACATTCCCGAACCAACTCTGGACAAGGAATTGCTGGAGGAAAGGTTGCGGCTTCTAAAAGTCCACTACTCAAAATCTCTATACAAAAAGACTTATCAACACCCTTGAACACCCTTTCTTTCAAATCTTCAAGGTTCTCACCTTTCAGGTCAGTATCACTAACTATGGCTTCTGTGGATGCCAAGCTAAAGACGTTTCCAAACAAGTGCAGGGTGAACTTCATGATCTCAAAACAAGAAACCTAAATTTGATTGCAGTGAAACCTTCTGTATGGGAGAAAATAAGGAAAGACTCACCTTCACAATCGTATAATCGGATGATAGCTAGCAGCAAGAAAGACTCCTATCTAGGGATAACATAAACAAAAATCCAACAGCAAGTAGCTAATGCAGAATACAAATGATTTTCATACCTTATTGAGAAAGGTAATGATACAGACACATTAAATGCAATGATTTTGCAATTTCATTCTGAACGTGAAAAATTGGTAGATTAGACCCCTGCACACATGCATTGAATGCATGGCGGCGTACTTTAAGAAATTGTCGGTTCCCAAAACGTTCACTTATTTCGAAAAAGCCAAAGAATGACATCACTTTACAATATGGTTCTGCCTCTCCATATTTAGCAATAAATGCACTTCTCAAAACATTAGAAACTATGGGACCCACCAATATTGAACCCAGATGAACACCTTGAACCTACTTCTTGAGTGTTCAAGTAGTTCAAGATGTATGCCACATCAAACTGTTGACCACTTGCTATGTTGAACACGTTGAACATATTTGAACCCTTTGAACTCAGTTCAAATAAGTTCAATAGAAATGTTATATCACCGAACAGGAAAAACCTTTTGGAAGAGTAGCTACAAAATACTTAGAGACAACGTTAGTATGAAAAACTTTTTCCTGAACACCTTGGAACCTATTGAACCCAGTTCAGAACGGTTCGACGTGTTCAAGGAGTTCAATAAATTGTCTAAACTTGACTAGAATGACTAGAAAAAGGATTTGAGGACGCATTAAGGGCTTGAACCAAGGAAATATGGTGTGAACTAGGACTCCAACATAAAAAGGAAAAGATGACCCACTCTCGCCATGAAGAATAAATGACAGGGTAACACTTCTGTAGAACTGGTACTTCTCCAACATTGAAGAATCTAGTGATGACATGAATCACTTCTGGTGTGATGTCATGGGTCTGCTCGAGATACATCTTGTCACCATGCACTTTGCTGAGGATAATGCGAATATTGTCTTCTGTAAATTCTTCCAGAAAGTATACTGCATTGTGTATGTTCATCTTCTCAAGGATGCTATACTCTAGTTTGACCTTCTTGTCATCTCCATAGAACAAACTTAGCTGGGAGTGAATTACTAAGGATCCTAGGTCTTCCAATTTACAGTCTATACACCTTGAAATATCTCGCTCAACAATCACTCTAGTAGGAATTTGAGATAGGGCATTGTATCTCATTTTCTTTTAAAGAAACTCAAGTGTATCTTCACGTGCACTAGAACTAGAATGCGATGTAGAAGCCATGACCAAATGATAAGAAAGAATTTTCAGAAAATACCTTCACAATCTAAAATTTAGGTTTTCCAATATTGTGCACAGTACACCACTTCGGTTGCTAGTTCACCGCTTAGTGTTCTTCACTAATTGCTTGAAGATGATTATAATATTTTGCACATGATTTCTCCAAATGCTAAACAAATTTCTCTGATTGCTCTGCTCTTGAAGATTCTTCTTTTGTAAATAGATAAGTGAAAATAATGAAGAAAACCCTTTTAAACAAACTCTCACCTACCATAATAAATGCATCATAGTTAGGGCACAAACCCTAATTTTTCCTTTTACCACTTCAAATCTTCTGCCGACTGACAGGTAACATATACCGATAAAGGTCTTTACCGATATAAACTGGGGGTTCGAAATATTTCACTGATATGTTCCCCCTAAGATTTTTTGAAGCTCGATTTGTCGGTTTAGAGACTTCCACACTAGGTGCAGAAACAAGTTCATCCTGTGACTTTTCTTCTGATTTCTTTTTCCAAGTTTTATTAATTTCCTCCTAAACGGTTTCAACATCAATCTTCCCTTCTGGAGTGATCGGTATATCACCTGATAGGTTCTTTCTCAGTCTGCAAGTTCTGGCAGTGAGTTCCAATTTGTTGCAATGATAGCATACCATTCCAGGTGTTCTCCATGGTCTGTTATTCACACTTCCATTCATACTAGTTTCCACTTGATAACCGACTGACCAATGGTCATAGGTATTGTACCGGTTGGGATTCTGGTTCATAGGAAGTTTCAGAATAAGTCCTTGAGTCCTTGGAGAATATCTCCCAGTGTTGTGCAAAAATGACCTACATTCAAATGCTCTATGCCCAAACTTTTTGCATGCATACCAGTTTTCATTGAATCTATTGGATCTAGGCAAATTATTTTGAAAATAAGGAAAATTGTTGTAGGCCTTGCTTCTACACACATTGGCAGTATGTCCTTCTTTGAGACAATTAAATCAAACAGGTTTAAATTTTGGCTTACCTTTATCCTTGGATGCCGGTTTCTTCTTTGATGCTTCAGCTTTTGCTCCAGAGGTCTCACCTTCCTCATACCTAGAGAAACCAAGTCTAGTGGTATTCTTTACTGGCTTTGCCAATTCCATCTTTTTTTCTATCTTAGCAGTACTCTGATTGAATTTGGCAAGTATTTCCTTTGACTCTAAGTTCCTTGGAAATAGCAACATTGGATTCCATCAAGGTTGCATTCTCAGAAATAGCCATGTTTAGTTCACCTTGTATTACTTCTTTTTCCACTTTACTCTCATGGAGATGAGCGGTAAGGGTACTGATTTCTTGCTTCAGCTTGGAGATCTCATGATCTTTTGTTTTACCATATCTTCAGCTTTCCTTCTGTTCTCAAGATCCTGACTTATTCTGATAGTCATTCCTTCCAACTCCCTTCTCAAATTGACTTTAGATTCATTCAGTTTTTCAACTTCTTAAACTAGGGCATCCATGTCAGCTTCATCAGAAAAGCTATTTTCAGTGATTTCCATCAGTTTCTCAACATTCTCTCTTCTTTTTGCCAAAGAGGTTGTATACTTGACTTTGAGTTCATCATAGGCTCTCTTAGTCTGAGTGAGACGATGAGTAAGTTCCCTCACATGGTATTCCCCCATATCTCCTTCCAAGTGGTTAGACTTATAAAAATGTTGTCTCTGATACTAATTGATGAATACTAAGAGGGGGGCTGGTGAATTAGTATACCAAAATAAATTGTAATCAATCTTTTAAATAGTTTAGCAGATAACCGGTGCAAAAAATTCACTAATAAACTGGTTAAGATAAGTGCAAACCAAATAGAAAACAAAGCATTCACCCACAAAAGCACAATCACCATAACAAAAGATATTTGACGTGGAAACTCAAATGGGAAAAACCATGATGAGGAGAAATGCACAAGTAACTATCTGCAGAATAGTAACCAGACCGGTTAAGGTCATATAATGTTCTTCACCAGAACAGATCCTGTTAGGAATCTCGATCTCTATTAGGAGATAAGTCTTGTTAAAGGATTTCAGATCCACAGTTGTGAACCACCTTGTTAGAGGATTTACAAAGGCTTTGTTGGACCTACCCGGTTAAGGGTTTTAGACTTGTCGAAGATGTGAGTAATCAACATGTGAATGATCTAGATGCTAGCACAGCATGCTTAATTAGATCCTTGATAGCTCATTGTTAATGCATTTCAGCATTACTTCAGTCTTCAATATCTCCACACTCTATCTCTTCACACATACCTAATCTTCTCTTCAATGATCACACATAACCTTTTCTATTCTATATCTCACATATGCAAACCCTAGACATGATGTCCTTATAAAGGAATCTTATTTCATTTCAGTCCAATAGAATTAGACTACAATTTCCTAGGTACAGTGCATCTAGACACATTTGGTTGTTAGGTCCCAGAGACAACTAAGAGGGGGGGTGAATTAGTTGTCAAATGAATTTAAACCAAAAACAACTTAATCAACTTTCTACTTAATACCGGTGAAACAGTCTGTTATACCGATGGACAGTTTTATCAGATAATTGCAATACTGGTAAAGATTAGTGCATCAAACAAAAAGACAAAGTCATCCACAACACATAACACCAATATTTGTATGTGGAAACCCTGTAAGGGGAAAAACCATGGTGGGAAACCTTACCCACAATTAGATGATACTACTGCAGATAGTAAGTGTATAAAAATGGGGTCTGCACATGCAGAAAGGCCAAGCGCCTAGAGCTCACTCCTCAAACACAAAATGGGAGTCACACGGACTACAATTGGATGGTTAAATCCAATAAGAATGTTCTGCACAAAATAGCATCTTCATATGCTGGATTTAGTATCAATGTAGTTCTGATATGCTTTCACAAAAACCTAGCTTCACCTTCAAATGATGTCTATGTGTATAGCTCTGCTTATTCTCGCATATACCTTTACACAATTCTCTTTCACATTCCTTATCCAATCTTACAAATAAGATCTTACATTTATACCATAACCTAAGACCAATTCTAGTAGGTCGTCTCTACAAGATATTATAATAAAATCATTTTACAAACAAAGTAATATCTGATGCAATAATTGATTCAACATGTCGGCTTGATGCATTTACAACAATAATAAATCATCTCCATAGTATATCATGCTAATCTAGAAAAGATAAACCTATTGGTGCCTAACTTGGACCTATTTATCGGTAACAACAAACATGCAAATACGAATATACCAATAAACAATTCTCCAAGACAAGATGTCCAATCGATGTCTTCAACATTACCAAATGTTTTCCATACCATTCCAAGTGTCGGTGGTCATTATATCCTGCTGGTGTACCATATACTGATGACTGTGCATAAGTCATTTTCTTGCCGATGAATGTTGCTCATTCTCCAAGGTGCTAGAGTTTTAGTAGGTGTTGACATCAATGACAAAACCATACCAAAATACCAACAATTACCAAAGTATAAGTAAACTCTCCCAAAGTATCAATCTCTCCCCCTGAGAGTAACATGTGTTTCCTTGTGTTTTCTTTGTGTACCATGCTTTATATCATATTTTTCCATGCCAATCTCTCCCCCTTTGACATCAAATGCTAAAGTTACTACAAAACCAAGTTCATATACAAAAATACCAACCAATTTAGTATACCAACTACTCCCCCTAAGAAGTAGCTTCCTCATCAAAGTCGGAGTAAAAGATTTCTCTGATAATTCTATCAGTTGATGACAAATATAAAATCTCTAAGTATCTACTGGTGGGGGTATGACCCCAAGCTGTTCTCTAAGATATTCAAAAGTTTCTTTAGGCAGAGGTTTAGTGAAAATATCTGCAATGTGCTCTTTAGTATTCACATAAACTAGTTTTATTTCTTTTGCTTCAACATTTTCCCTTAGAAAATTCAGTTTGATGGAAACATCTTTTGTTTTAGAATGTAGTACTGGATTCTTAGATATATCAATTGCTGCAATGTTATCACAATTGATAGTTATAGGTTCCTTGCATTTTACCTTTATGTCTTTCAACATTTTTAAAGCCATAGTACCTGTGTATAGTTAGTTGTTGCTGCAACATATTTTGATTCTGTTGTTGATAAGGATGTAAAACTTTGTTTTTTACTCAACCAAGAAACTAGTCTGCTTCCAAGAAAAAATTCTTTTCCGGTGGTGCTTTTTCTATCATCCACATCTCCTACCCAATTTGCATCTATGTATGCACATAGTTCAAAGTTTTCCTCTCTAGGATACCATAATCCAAGATTTGTAGTGCCTTGTAAGTACCAGAAAATCTTTTTTACTGTTGATTCATGATTTTCTCTAGGATCACTCTAAAATATTGAAACAATACATACTGCATTCATGATATCAAGTCTGGTTTGTGTCAAATATAGTAAACCTCCTATCATAGATTTGTACCTTGTTGGATTAACAGGTGTAGATTCATCCCTTAAAGATAGTTTGTCATTTGTAGTCATAGGTGTGCTTACTAGTTTAGAGTTCTCCATCCCAAATTTCTTTAGTAACTCTTTTAAATATTTGGATTGACTTAAGAATATACCTTTGTCAGTCTATGAAATCTGCAATCCTTAAAACAATCTTATTTCACCAATCATAGACATTTTAAATTCTTGTTGCATTTTAATAGAAAGGTCTTTACACAATCCATCTTCTCCTCCAAAGATTATATCATCAACAAAAACTTATATAGCCAAGATGTCATTATTGGTCACTTTATAGTATAAGTTGATGTCAGCATTACCTTTAGAAAATCCAATCTTCAAAAGATACTTATCCAATCTTGCATACCAAGCTCTTGGAGCTTGCTTTAATCCATACAAAGCTTTCCTTAACCTCCAAACCATATCTTTGTCATTTGTCAAATAAAATCCATCAAGTTGTTCAATGTAAACTTCTTCTTAAAGATCTCCATTCAAAAATGCACATTTAATATCCATTTGATATACTTTGTAGTTCTTATGTGTTGCAAAAGCCAAAAATAATCTGACTACCTCAATTCTAGTTACCGGTGCAAAAGTCTCATTATAATCAATTCCTTCTTTCTGAGAATATCCCTTACACACTAGTTTTTCTTTGTTTCTAATAACCTTACCATCTTCATTAAGTTTGTTTCTAAATACCCATTTGGTTCCAATTACATTTTTATCTTTAGGTCGGGGAACTAATGTCCAAGTGTTATTTTTCTCAATTTTTTCTAATTCTTCTTCCATAGCTTTAATCCAATATTTATCTTCACATGCCTCATTTACTGATGATGGTTCAATTTGAGAAATAAGACATACCTCTTCATTTGCCAATCTTCCTCTTGTCATAACTCTTATATACTTGTTTCCAAGTATCTATTCTTCAGAATGATTCAATATTGCATATCAGGGTGTCTTTGTTTGCTGTTGTTCCTCAGTCATAGTGGAATTTTCAGATGATACTGATGTAACTAGATCTTCATTCTGTACCAATGGGTTCAGTGTAGGTTAATTTGTTAGAATTTCTATTGCCGGTTCAGAATCTATGTACCTTGAAGTTCCTCTGAATTGTTTATCAATCTTTACATTTGTACTCTCAACAATTTTCTACAATATTTTGTTAAAACATCTATATGCTTTACTCTTAGATGAATAACCAAGAAATATTCCTTCATCACTTCTAGGATCAAATTTCCCAATATACTCATGTCTTCTAATATAACATTTACTTCCAAATATTCTGAAATATTTAAGAGTGGGAGTAATACCAAACCATAGTTCATGAGGGGTCTTACCAGTTTCACCTTTGATGTGAACTTTGTTGAATGTATAGACCACTATACTTACTGCCTCTCTCCAATATACATGTGGTAGATTTGCTTCTGATAACATACTTTTGGCCGCATCCAAGATAGTTTTGTTTTTCCTTTCAACAACTCCATTCTATTGTGGTGTCCGAGGTGTTGATAGCTGTCTTCTGATTCCATTTACTTCATAGAATGCATTAAATTCCTTAGATGTAAATTCACCTCCTTGATCTGATCTTAGACATTTTATTTTCTTACTAGTTTCATTTTCAACCATTTCTTTGAATAATTTAAACTTTCCAAGTGCTTCTGATTTTTCTCTGAGAAAAGTAACCCAACACATTCTAGAATAGTCATCAATGATTAGCATGAAATATCTATCACATTGCAAGCTTTTAGTTCTAGCTGGACCACATAAATCAGTGTGAATTAAATCAAGAGCATTATTGGATTTTTCTGGAATACTTTTGAAACTAGCTCTAGCTTGTTTTCCAAATTGACATTCCTTACTGTATTGTGAGGTTTGATAGTTTTAGGTAAATCTCTAACTGCCTTAGTAGTACTAATTTTTACCATGCAATCAAAGTTTACATGATAGATTCTCTTATGCCATAGCCAACTTTCATCAATATGTGCAATCAAGCATGTATTTTCACTGTTATTCAAATGAAAGATATTACCTCTAGTCTGATTATCGGCTGCAATTTCTAAACTAGTTCTATTCATGATTCTACATTTTCCATTTTTGAATTGTAACTGAAATTCTTTCTCAACTAATTGACCAACACTCAAAAGATTATGATTTAAACCTTCAACATAGTAAACATTTTTAGTATTATGCTTACCATCAAGAGATATTGTACCCTTACCTTTGATCAAACAAGCTTGGTCATCTTCAAATCTGAGTAAGCCTCCATTATATTCTTGAAAGTTCAATAATTTACCTTTATCTCCTATCATATGATGTGAGCATCCAGAATCAATGATCCACTCATCCTTTACTTCAATTTTAGCTGCCAAGGCCTGCTCTACCGGTTGGACTATAGGTGTCGGTTGATCTTTTGTTATATTAACAAAAACCCATCCATTGTCTATTGGATCTTCATCAGAATCATCAGTCACTCCTTCATCGGCAAGATAGTAAGATTTGTCTTTATTCTTCTTAAATCTTTATCTCTGGTATATTCATGGTTAGGCTTGTATGTCCTTCTAGCTTCTTCTCTTAGTCTAGCATGTCTATCAGGGCATCTTGAAGCCATATGACCAATCTTACTACAATTAAAACATTTAAAGTTCATACTTACTTCCAACTGGACCTTTAGGCATTTTCCTTGCAAATAGTGCTTCAAGTTCTTCAAGCTCTTCATTTTCTCTCCTTCTTTCCTCAAGTTCTCTTCCATAAAAGGCTTTCCAATCAGATTTGTCAAATGACGATGCAGATGATGTTGATGCTTTAAAGGCTAAATCTGTCTTTACAGTAGCAACATGACCAAATTCCTCAATTTCAAAGGCTGAAATTTTTCCAATCAATGTATCCCTAGTTACTGATGTATTAGGCATTGTTCTTAATTCATTTATAGCAATAACCTTCATTTTATATGTCGGTGGAAATCTTCTTAAAACTTTTGAAACAATTTCATCTTCAGTTAAGGTTCCTCCACAACATTTAATACCCAAAACAATTTCATTAACTCTTTCCATAAAAGCAGAAATCCTTTCATCTTCTTCCATTTTCAGATTTTCATACCTAACCCAGAAGCTTTCAAGTTTTGCAATTTTGACTGTGGAATCTCCTTCATTCAGTGTTTCCAAATGATCCCAAATTGCCTTAGCAATTGATATGTCTAATAATCCCATGATTTGCTGATCTGTTAATGCGCTCAAAAGTGCTTCTCTTGCTTTGCAATCATTTTCCTCATCTTCAGTCAAGTTAGGTGGATTAGGCTAAATGGAAGTAGGAGTAGTATAGCCATTCTTTGTAACTTCCCAGATGTCCTTTCCAATGCAATTTAGATGTGTCTCCATTCTGATCTTCCATATGCCATAGTTGGTTCCATCAAGTTTAGGACCGTCCTTCCTGAAATAGTTAGTAGACATTGGATCTCCTCAAGCTGTTAAACTTTTGCAAAAGAGGACTAGGCTCTGATACCAATTCTTAGGTCCTAGAGACAACTGAGAGGGGGCCTGAATCAATTGTCAAATGAATTTAAACCAAAAACAACTTAATCAACTTTCTTCTTAATACTGGTGAAATAGTCTGTTATACCGGTGGACATTTTTATCAGATAATTGCAATACCAGTAAAGATTAATGCATGAAACAAAAAGACAAAATCATCCACAACACATAACACCAGTATTTGTATGTGGAAACCCTGTAAGAGGAAAAACCACGGTGGGAAACCTTACCCACAATTAGATAATACTACTGTAGATAGTAAGTGTATAAAAATGGGGTCTGCACATGTAGAAAGGCCAAGCGCTAGAGCTCATTGCTCAAACACAAAATGGGAGTCACACTGACTACAATTGGATGGTTAAATCCAATAAGAATGTACTACACAAAATAGCATCTTCATATGCTGGATTTAGTACCGGTGTAGTTTTGATATGCTTTCACAAAAACCTAGCTTCACCTTCAAATGATGTCTATGTGTATAGCTCTACTTATTCTTGCATATACCTTTACACAATTCTCTTTCGCATTCCACATCCAATCTTACAAATAAGATCTTACATTTATACCATAACCTAAGACCAATTTTAGTAGGTCGGCTCTATAAGATATTACAATAAAATCATTTTACAAACAAAGTAATATCTGATGCAATAATCAATTCAACATGTCGGCTTGATGTATTTACAACAATAATAAATCATCTCCATAGCATGTCGTGCTGATCTGAAAAAGATAAACCTATCGGTGCCTAACCTGGACCTATTTGCCGGTAACAACACATATGCAAATATGAATATACCAACAAACAATTCTCCAAGACAAGATGTCCAATCGATGTCTTTGACATTACCAAGTGTTTTCCATACCATTCCAAGTGCCATTGGTAATTATATCCTGCCGATGTACCATATACCGATGATTGTGCATAAGTCATTTTCTTGTCGGTGAATGTTGTTGATTCTCCAAGGTGCTAGAGTTTTAGTAGGTGTTGACATCAATGACAAAATCATACCAAAATACCAACAATGGTAACACAGCACAAACACACCACCAAAGTGTCAGTGGATGATAACTCATCACACATTATAGTGATACCGGTTGGTAACTCATCACAGATATATACCGCTTAATACAATATACCAATTATCGGTTGTCAAATATCAAGACTAGAAGATCGTAGTGTTCTGATCAAAATTTAACTACCGCTTGGGTCCTTTGTACCGCTTGAGATCCTCAAAGCACTTGGGATCTTCATACCACTTGGCATCTTTAGTCAATCTATGACCGGTAAACCATCGTCTGCAAAATACTGATAGTCTAAAGACTATTCATTCAATAATACACAATATCAGTTGGAACAATTACCGGTTGAGAATAACTCACACATCAAGAAAGTGTGTGTCTATCAATGACAATCAAAACATCATCAAAATGCCAATAGTTGCAATAGTGAGAGGGTGAGGTAGAGAACCAACAGTGAACTAGACAAGAGATCCAACAAAGAGATTTGCAGATTTTTTACAAAATCTATTTGTTACAAGGTTATTAATTTGTAAATGATTATTCTTTGTATTCACTGAGTTGTAGCTCGGTGCAGGGGTTGTAGCTCCTTGGGTTGGTGTCCTAAATTAGGGGTTGGTGCTCCTTGGTTTGGTGCCCTAAAATCAGGGGTTGTTTCTCCTTGGGTTGGTGCCCTAAACATTGTAATCAAAGATTCATTGTGAGGTTGGATTGGAGTAGTAGTCTCCAACAACATTTCTCACTGAGGTTTTTCCCATCTTGGGTTTTCATTGTATATGATGGTGTTATGTGATGTCCCTTTGTGTGTGAATGCATTTATGATTAGTCTCCCCACTAGCCAGTAAGTCTGCATTGAGTTAGATCTACTAATTGGTATATACACATAGGATAGTTAAAGGGAAAAGATTGAGAACTACTGATTCACCCCCTCTTAGTGGTGCATTGTGTCTAACAAGAATGAATCCAAGGTCCTCCTAGAAGAAGGTTATAATTGAGGGTATTTATCATGACATGGATAGGTGTAGGTAAAATGATAGGACCTACTTTAATAGGTAATGTTATTATACCTAATGGATGACTACCAACATTATCAAAGCCATTGTCATACCCCACTATTCACATAGTGGAACATGACAAAATCTACACTCAGTAAGCTTCATCTATGGTATTTCTTGATAATTAATCTTACAAAAATAATATTTACTTAATGTCATAATTAATGCAATAAGCTTGAACTAATGTAAATATACTAGTATGAATATGGATTAAGTCAATTAAGGTTAAAACACAAAATTTAGAGTTGTGTCATGTTCAATGTGGGTGTGACAACCATGAAAAGAAAGAGAATCAAGTCGAATAAGAGAAGTATCCACATTGATTTTTCAAAATAAGTCAATTCTATACACATTAAGAACCAATCCATTGTCTACTAAAGTTTGTTTTAGAGAATTTCCATTAATAAGGACAATAATCATAAGAGGATCATATTGATTTTGAATCTCTACAAAAGGTGACCCTTGTCTAGAAAATACAATATCCATCTTGGTTGCATGCATACATTACAACAAGGAAGTTATATCATTAGGTATCATAGAAGGTTGAATATATATCTTCTTTAAATCTTCTTGAAGCATTCCATGGCATGTGGGTGAAGTTTGAATCAACTTGCAAATGGACATCTTGGTAGGTGCAATATATTAAATCGGAATTGGGTAGTATTAGGACCTAACTCCACTTCAATTAATACATCGGAATACGAAAGCACCTAAATAAGTGATCATCTTTGACTAACTCTTGTGAAAGAGATTCAAGGGATACTTTTAGAGTTTCTATTTCTTTGTTTCTATGAAAGGCAATGTGAAAAATATGAGAGGATGTGAAACTATGTAAAGAAGATGAATACAAGTGATTAAAAAAATAAAACAAAAGACTGATAATAAAACAAAAAAGAGAATAAGTATAGATCTGAGAATAGAATTCTGATGTGCACGCATCATAAAAAATTAAGATTGAACTAGAAAGACTAGGGCATTGTATGCCCTAGTCCAAGAAATAGTGATGACCTACAAGCTGGGGGGTAGTTTATGAGATTATCCAGAATAAGATCTAGAAAATTGATGCAAAACAAGGTGGACCAAGGCATGAAACACCCTAGTCTTGGAGGACAAGAGCATACTGGAGTGCCTTGGTCCTTGGAAATCGGGACCAATTTCTGCTAGCGAGCTTGCACCTATCTGTTGAGAACTTTTTGAAACTGCCTTCTTCGATGGAAATCTGTAACTACACACAACAAGAAAGAAATGGGGGTTGTAGATAGGGTTTTCCTTTAGGTCAAATCCTAGGTTTGAAATTAACCCTAATTAAAATAGAAATTAAACTTTAATTGAATTTAAAAAGCTTAGCTTTTGAGGGCAAGGCTAAAATGCTCAAATGTAGATGATTATACCTTCAATAGGTGATGCAATACTCTTAGAATAAGTCCTTCATGTGTTGATTCAATAAAAAGCTAAATCACATGAAATACATCATGAAATCATAATTAAAACATAATATGAAGATGCTTTGATGTAATTTTGTCCTCCTTGAATCATATCTTCTCTTGAGGAAGAAGAATTTCTCTTGAGTTGATGATAATGCTAGCATAAGATTATATCATTGAAATGAATTAAGAAGGATTCCATATATAGGGATTTCATAATTAAAATCACCATTAGGCTGAGTTAGCTTTGATATATTTTCACATGGAGTGAGGTTTGAATTATATAGGACCACCAAATTATCCTACCAAAATTTAAGGAAAAAAGTGAGGGACCATGGCGAATCTTAGTACCCTGTTCCTATCTACTATTTTTTAAATTTATATGGATGTCAGATAAAAAGAATCTAATACCAAATCCAACTTGGTGGCTCAAACCATAATGCATAGGTATGCAAAATATTCTTTGAGAGTTGAAATTAGGGTAAGATTAAGGATAAATCAAGATGAAATGATAAAGGGCACACCTATAGTTAAGGGCCCAAATAATATTGTGATGATGTAATAAAGTGGAATAAGACCAATAAGAATGAATTAAATATTAATTAATTATAATACAGTTTCTATAATGCATAGAGGAAAGGGAAATACTAAAATAGGTGCTAGGAGAGTGTGAAATTGGACACACTAATAAAGGTGTACAATTTATAACACTATAAAAAGAGTATCACGTAGTTGTTCAATAAGCTCATAATCCTTTCCAAGATGTTGAGTGAGACGAGGTGCAAGAGGAAGCATTGGTTGATATGTAGGAAGAGAAGAAGGAACAACTTGCACAAGGTTAAACTTTTTACTATTTCTCATGTTGTATGTGTGAGAAACTGCAATGTAACTTTGTTGATTAATCTTATCTGTTTAGGTGATTTATTTTGCATAATACAAGGGATTTATACCACCTTTAACAATAATGACCCATTTATTTTGAGGTTAAGGGACATCAAGATGAGGTGCACAACAAATTTAGGCTTCTCAAGTTCATTCTTATATCTAGTCACATATATCATGTTGATCAATCTTTAGCAAAGGTTGTTTTAAGATTCATAGAGGATGACTTGGTAGAGATGAAGTCATCAATGGATTCATCCAACATATCAAAGTCAACACTACTAAATGGCTCATCAAAGGCATGCAATTATTGTAAGAAGATATCCAACATGGTTGAATCACTTTCTCCAAGAGAGGGATTGGTTTTTGTTTTCTAAACTATGGAGAGAAATACTTGTTCTAACTATTGCAATGAAATGAAATAATATAATGAAAAAAAGCATGTTAAATATAAATATAATCTAAACACAAATAATGCAAGACATATCAATGCATGAAAAACAATATTTGTTTTGGTTTTTTACTATTTTAAAATAAAAGGAAATGAACATACAAATAAAAAATGATGTAAGCATGTTGGGTTCACCGAAATGTTTAGTGGTGAAAAAGGGATGAGCTAAACTAGATATCAAATCAACTAGGACCAAACCCTCTTTCATTAAAAAATTGGAATACGAACCACCAAAGGGGGTGTATGCTTGATTAACTATTATCCAAAGAGAATAAAGCACTCCCTATGGTCTCTATTCCTTTGTTTCTTTGAAAGATTATTTGTTTGATTCAAAATGTAACTAAATAGGTCCTAAGAATGCATAAATGAACATATATATTGATGAAACTATCTAATATGAAAATTGAAACTATAGAATAGATACAAAAATGAAAGATAGACTAAAAAATGCACCTATGGATAAAATCAAAATTGAAACTAGGTGGAAATTGTGGCTAGGTGTCTTGGTCCTAACTGACAAACTTCTAAACAGTGAGACTTAGATCTAAAACTCTAAGATTCTGCACTTTATTTCTATCAAATCTAGGCCTGTACTAGGAGGACTATGGCACTAGGCACCCCAATCCTAGAAGAGAAAGGTTCTAGGAAGCATAGTCTTGAGGTTTTCTAATGCAATTTGTAGACATTCTTTGCTTTTGGGTCTTGAGCACTTTTCTATTTTTAAACTCTATTGGAGACTTGTAGCTAAACCTACAAAACAAAGAGAATATGGTGTTGTGTTCATATAGGGGTTTACCTCAGTCAAGCCCTCATTTTGGTAATTTTTACCTCCACAAATAGCCAAGTTGAGTTTGAAAATAGTGTTTGTGCTTTGAATATTAAGTGTGTATAAGATTTTAATGAGCCTATATGTATAAATGTAAACAAGAGTCCTAGTCAAGCATATCAGAGTAAACTCTAAATGAAATGATCAAATGTGAAACATTAATTAAGTCAAGAATGCATGAATCACATAATTTAATAATAAAACTCAATTCTGAAGGTTAACTATAGAAATGTGAGAATAGCATGAAATCATATCCAACCCCTTAGGGAGAGGTACAAGACAATCGTCAATTGTTGACTCCCTATCATCTTCCAACACCCCTTCAAGCTTCCATCCTGATAAATAAAATTATTTTTGATTACATGAAAATAAGATTTTGAAGGGGCCTCGAAGCCCTTTACAACAAATTAGAAAAGAGATAAAACATGATAGGTCCAACTAGAAAGCATATAACAACAAACAAAAACAACTGGCAAAAACAAAAAGCTAGCAAGAGAACCAAGAGTAACAAAAGGACAACAAAACAACACCAAAGTGGACAACCAAAAGAATAAGACAACAGAAATAAGAAAAAGTCTTAAGAATCTCCACAACCTTTTTTCCAGTTGAGCCATAGAGGCAACAACACTCTTGAGATCATCCAGTTCCTTAGCTTGCTAAGCCATCCTCCTCATATCTACCCAGGTTCTTTTACTAGGTCCAGTAGCCACACCTTCAAGGGTCAAGTCCTTGTCCTTAGGAATATCAATTGTATTCTTTTCCAGTTGGATTTAGTCCATTTTACTAATCAGCACTCTAAAATTATCAATTTAAGCTTTCAGAATTTTGTGACTTTGTTCTCCAATCTTCTTCAGGGTTTCCTCATGACTGTATACCCTCTTTTCCAACTCATTGAAACTAGTCTCCAAGGCCTTGAATTAGGAGCCATAATCCTGAGTAATAGCCTCCACCTTGTTGATGGCTTTAGTTAATTCCTTCAGATAATCAAACAAAGAGTTGAGATTACCTGTCCCGATAGCTTCCAAAATGTCCATTTTCTTAGAAGAGTCCTCCTATTTAGACTTCAAACTTTCAATCTTCAAGTAGAACCATTTTATAACCTTATAAAGCTCCATCACCCCCTTCTTTGTAGTATGAATTATAGCTATGGGAGAATCACTGCTATCTTTATTGAATTCTTAAAAATCAACATTATTCTCTAGGGTTTCCACATCAACAATTGTGACTCTTTCTTTAGGAGGCAGAGTGTCACCTTCCACCACATTCTTTCCCTCTTTCTCAACACCACAAGTCCATCGATTAGGATTGAAAGGAGGGGAAGGGGCCTTTAAGGTAGCAACCTCCTTCTCCTGGATGATTTCAGTGAGGGTAGGACTACACTTAGTTTTCTTCTTAGGTGGTGGGGTGGCATTTTCACTTTCAGTCTCCATTCCATCATCATCCTCATTATCTTCTTCAAACCAGTTGTCCTCCTCATGTACCTTTTTCCTATTTATCTTAACCCCTTTGTCAGAAGTATTTTTGCCAGACCTAGAAGCCATATCTTTATCCTTCCCCTTTCCGGTTCCCTTAGAAAAAGTATCCATGTCAAAATCACCTTCCAACTCTGTATCAGACCCCTCATCATCATTTTCATCTGAGTTCTCAAACTCCTCTTCCAAGGCTGAAAACTTAGTGATGGAATGTTGAATAGAGGTGGCCTTAACATGATTATATAAAAGCAACATTAACCCTTCATGCATGGGCTTGTTTCTATCCGGGTTAGCCCTAAAATCATTTATACTAGTGTTCAAGGAATAATACATGTACAAAGGAATTGACACCATATCCTTATAGCAGAAGTGATTTAAGAGTACAAAATAATAGCCATAAAATTGAGAGTATCTACCATCAAGATTAATGTCAATATTATTTTTTTGATTGCTTGTAGGTGACATTTTGGTATAGTGGTAGCACCTTCTTTTGATTTTTGGGCCGCTTTCTTATTCATCAGCATGCATGCCAAGTGGTGTCTCGGTGTTGCTCTGAGTGACTCTTTTCTTGCTCAATGTTGAGAGAACGCAAAGTTGCCATGTGACTCAAGTATTTTTCTTGGCGTGTCCTTCTTGACCCCACCATCCCCCATGTAAAGGCAGTGACACTTCGTGCCCCTGGATTGCATGTTCCAGTCCTCTTTTTGTGCTCAACTTTGGGTCTCCCCCAAGTCACTGTGTGTCTTTCATGGTGGTTCATGAATCAGAATATGGTTTGCATCATGATTTTCTTGTTTGGAAGGTGCAGGGATCACCATGATGTGGTTAAGGTAATAACTTTGAAGGTTGTTTTCATTGGGTAGCATCTCGTGAAGTGCCACAATAGGAGATTCCTATCAGAAGCGGTTGCTAGGATTTTGTTGATGCTATGTACTATTTGTTAAGAGTTAGGGGCTCTATATATGCTTTCTTTTTCTGCTTTTTGATGGGTTCAAACTTTAGAGATATTTTTAGACTTTGTCTCATTGAAGAAACCTTTATGTTAATTATGTTAGGTCCCAGAGACAGCTAAGAAGGGGGGTGAATCATTTGTCCAATAATTCCAACCAAAATTAACTTAACCAAAACTTAATGCTTAATACCGGTAAACCAAACTTTATGCCAGTAGACAGTCTTAATAGTTAATTGCAATACCGATAACCAGTAAATATTAATGCATAAAACAAAAAGACAATAACATCCACAACACATAACACAAATGTTTGTACGTGGAAACCCTGTAAGGGGAAAAACCATGGTGGGAAGCCTTACCCACAATCAAATGATACTATTGCAGATAGTATGTGTGTAAAATATGGATTCTACACATGCCGAAAGGCCAGCTGCCTAGAGCTCATTGCTCAATCACAAAATGAGAGTCACACTGACTACAATTGGATGGTTAAATCTAATGATAATGTACTACACAAAATAGCATCTTCATATGCTGGATTCAGTATCGGTTTAGTTCTGATTGCCTTCACAAAATCCTTCCTTCAACATTCAAATGATTTCTACATGTATAGCTCTGCTTCTTTTCGCATATACCTTATTGCAATCCTTTTTCACATACACACTTCAATCTCACAAATGAGATCTTACATTTATACCATAACCTAAGACCAATTGAATAGGTCAGCTCACTAAAAGATATTACAATTAAATCAATATCCGATGCATGATGTTAGATCAATGCATTTACAATAATAATAAATCATTTCCATAATGTGTCGTGCTGATCTGGAATAGATATGTTTGTCAGTGCTTATCTTGGACCTATTTGTCAGTAACAGTAAATATGAAAACCCAAGTAAATAGTTAGCCAATTTGCCAAAACCAAGTGATTGAATAATGTCTTCGACATAACCAAGTAGTTTCCAAGTCATTCCAAGTGTTGGTGAACAATATAATCTGTCGGTGAACCAAATACTAGTAACTTTGCATAAGTCTCTGAGTTGCTAGTGAACATAACCAAAATCTCCAAGTGTTGATAAGTGTTGACAAGCGATGACAAGTATTGACATCAATGACAAAACCATATCAGCATATCCAAAATGCCAACAATCTCCCCCTTTGGTATTGATCGTAACACAAGATGGAAAAACCATCGAAGTGCCAAACCAGAGATGCCAAAAACCAAAAACCAACAATCTCCCAAAGAGATCATTAACCAGAAATAAAAAATACATAATATGTCTCCCCCTAAGAATAAATCTCTCCCAAAACCAAAAGATAATGTGTTTTTCCATATCAATCTCTCCCCCTTTGACATCAAATACCAAAGCAATACAAAACCAAATACAATTAGTTCAAAGAACCTATCACAAAATACCAACTCATTCAATATACCAACTACTCCCCTTGAGAAGTAGCTCTCCTCATCAAAGCCAAAATAAGATTTCTCTATTAATTTTGCCAATTGATGACAAACATCAATTGTCTAAGTCTATACTAGTGGGGGTAGGACTCCAAGTTTCTCTCTGAGATACTCAAATGTTTCCTTAGGCAAAGTCTTTGTAAAAATATCTGCAATCTGCTCTTTAGTATTCACATAAACCAATTTCACTTCTTTTTCTTCAACATTCTCGTTTAGAAAATTAAATTTGATAGAAACATGTTTAGTCTTAGAGTGAAATACCGAGTTCTTAGATATATCAATTGCTACCATATTATCACAGTAGATAGTTATAGGTTCCTTGCATTTTACCTTTATGTCCTTTAACATTTGCTTGATCCATAATACCTATGTACAATTAGTTGTTGTTGCAACATATTCTGATTCTACTGTTGATAGACTTGTACAACTCTATTTCTTCCTCAACCATGAAATTAGTCTTCTACCAAGAAAAAATTCTTCGCCTGTGGTGCTTTTTCTATCATCCACATCTCCTGCCCAATTAGCATCTATGTATGCACATAAGTCAAAATTTTCATCTCTAGGATACCATAAACCAAGATTTTTAGTGCCTTGTAGGTACCGGAAAATCCTTTTCACAGTTGATTCATGATTTTATTTAGGATTACTCTGAAATATTGAAACAATATACACTGCATTCATAATATCAGGTTTTGTTTGTGTCAAATACAGTAAACCTCCTATCATAGATTTGTATCTAGTTGGATTAACAGGTGTAGATTCATCCTTCAAAGATAATTTATCAGTTGTAGTCGTAGGTGTGCTTACCGGTTTACAGTTTTCCATGCCAAATTTCTTTAGTAATTCTTTCAAATAGTTAGATTGACATAGGAATATACCTTTATCAGTTTGTGAAATCTGCAATCCTAAAAAATAATTTTATCTCTCCAATCATAGACATTTCAAATTCTTGTTGCATTTTGTTAGAAAAGTCTTTACACAAACCATATTCTACTCCGAAGATTATATCATCAACAAAAACTTCAATAACCAAGATGTCATCATTAGTCACTTTGTAGTGTAGATTGATGTCAACATTATCTTTAGTGTAACCAAGCTTCAAAAGATATTTGTCCAATCTAGCATACCAAGCTCTAGGAGCTTGTTTCAATCCATATAAAGTTTTCCTTAACCAGCAAACTATGTCTTTGTTATCTATCAAAGAAAATCCATCAAGTTGCTCAATGTAAACTTCTTCTTCAAGATCTCTATTCAGAAATGCACATTTAACATCCATTTGATATACTTTATAGTTCTTGTGTGTTGCAAAAGCCAATAAAAGTATGACTGCCTCAATTCTAGCTACCGATACATAGGTTTCATTGTAATCAATTCCTTCTTTTTGAGAATATCCCTTACACAACAATATTTCTTTTTTTTTTATTACCATGCCATCTTCATTAAGTTTATTTCTGAAAACCCATTTAGTTCCAATTACATTTTTGTCTTTAGGCCAAGGAACTAATGACAAAGTGTTATTCCTTTCAATTTGTTCCAATTCATCTTCCATAGCTTTAATCTAATATTTATCTTCACATGCCTCATTAACTGATGTTGGTTCAATTTGAGAAATAAGACATACCTTTTCATTTGCCAATCTTCCTCTACTCATAACTCCTTGAAATTTGTTTCCAATTATCTAATCTTCAGAATGATTCAATCTTACATACCAGGGTGTTTTTACTTGTTGTTGTTCTTCAGTGACTGTTGAATCTCTAGATGATTCCAGTGTAATTGGATCACCATTTTGTACTGGGTATTCATAGTAGGTTCATTTGTGATTATCTCTATTGCCAGTTCAGAGTCTGTGTACCTTGAATTTCCTCTAAACTGTTCATCAATCTTCACATTTGCACTCTCAACAATTTTCTGCAATCTCTTGTTAAAACATCTATATGCCTTGCTCTTACATGAATAACCAAGAAATATTCCTTCATCGCTTCTAGGATCAAATTTTCCAATATAATCATCTCCTCTAATATAGCATTTACTTCCAAATATTCTGAAATATTTAAGAGTAGGAGTATTACCAAACCATAGTTCATGTGGGGTCTTACTGGTTTCTCCTTTGATGTGAACTTTTTTGAATGTATAAACAACTATATTGATCACTTCTCTCTAGTATATATGAGGTAGATTTGCTTCAGATATCATACTTTTGGCTACATCCAAGATAGTTCTATTTTTCCTTTCTACAACTCCATTCTGTTGGAATGTCTGGGGTGTTGATAATTGTCTTATGATCCCATTCACTTCACAAAATGTATTAAATTCCTTAGATGTGAATTCACCACCTTGATCTGATCTCAGACATTTGATTTTCTTTTCGGTTTCATTTTCTACCATCACCTTGAATAGTTTAAATTTCCCAAATGCTTCAAATTTTTCTCTGAGGAAAGTAACCCAACACATTCTAGAGTAGTCATCAATGATTAGCATAAAATATCTATCTCCTTGTAATCTTTTATTTCTAGCTAGACCAAATAAATAAGTATGAATTAAATCAAGAACATTGTTAGACTTCTCTGGAATACTTTTGAAAGTTGCTCTAACTTGCTTTCCAAATTGACATTCCTTACATACCGTATTGTGAGGTTTAACAATCTTAGGTAAATCTTTAACTACCTTAGTAGTACTTATTTTCACAATGCAATCAAAATTTATATGACAAAGTTTCTTATGCCATAACCAACTTTCATCAATATATGTAATCAAACATGCTTTCTCATTATTGTTCAAATGAAAGATATTACCTCTAGT
This sequence comes from Cryptomeria japonica, assembly GCF_030272615.1. NCBI lineage: Eukaryota > Viridiplantae > Streptophyta > Pinopsida > Cupressales > Cupressaceae > Cryptomeria > Cryptomeria japonica. The sequence continues at coordinate 468,420,717 of NC_081408.1, forward strand.
CTGATTACCGGTTGCAATTTCCAAACCAGTTCTGTTTAAGATTTTGCATTTACCATTCTTGAATTGTAACTGAAATCCTTTTTCAACTAATTGAACAACACTCAAAAGATTATGCTTCAATCCTTCAACATAGTAGACATTCTCAGTATTGTGCTTACCATCAAAAGATATAGTGCCTTTTCCTTTTATTAAACAAGCTTTGTCATCTCCAAATCTTACTAGAACTCCATTGTAATCCTGAAAGGTTAAGAATTTACTCTTATCACCAGTCATATGATGTGAACATCCTGAATCAATAATTCATTCATCCTTATCTTCAACTTTATCTGCCAGGGCCTACTCTATCGGTTGAACAGTAGGTGTCATTTTATCTTCTATTATAGAAACAAAAGCCCATCCATTATCTGTCGGATCCTCATCAGAATCATCAGTAACTCCTTCATCAGCATAATAACAAGATTTGTCTCTATTCTTCTTAAACTTATATTTCTGATAGTCAGGGTTAGGCTTATATGTTCTTTTAGCTTCTTCTCTTAATCTTGCATGTCTATCTGGATATCTAGAAGCCATATGACCAATCTTATTATAGTTAAAACATTTAAAGGGTGTTTTACCTTCATATACTTCCAATTGGACCTTTAGGCATTTTCCTTGCAAATAGTGCTTCAAGTTCTTCATTTTCTCTCCTGCTTTCTTCAAGTTCTTTTGCATAGAAGGATTTCCAATCAGATTTATTATGTGATGATGATGATGCAGTTGATGATGATTCCTTGAAAGATAGATCTGTCTTAATAATAGTAACAGGACCAAATTCCTCAAGCTCAAAAGCTGAAAGTTTTCCAACCAAAGTGTCAATGTATCCCTAGTTACTGATGTATTAGGCATTGTTCTTAATTCATTTATAGTAGTAACTTTCATTTTATATGCCGATAGTGTGAGGCCCTACCCCGACCCATCCTATCTCTTCAGTTATTTTCATTTTGGAACTATTTTGGATGCTAGTTTTGACACACTATGGATATAGAACTTTACATGGTCCCACGATTTTGGTAACATTGATATATATGGATGCTTCATTTCTATGCCTTGTGGATTATAGAATATTATATGATTCTAGATTAGGGTAATATTGTGATGATGTAGGTTATTATCTGAATTTCAGGATTTGTTATAATGTTAGCATTATGTTTGCATATCTTGTAGAAGGATCAAATTTTGAGGATCATGATGAATTGCTTTGATTGTGACAAATCATATTTTATAATGACAAGTCTTTGCAGAATGAATGTATTGTATTCTGATTATGTGTTATATATTATATGAGGCTATTTGGGAAGTACTAATGTTTAAATTGAGATGTGCAGGAAATTATCCTTGTGACCATGGAAATATTATGGAGAATCAAGCCTAGGCCAATGTGCATTAGTAAAACCAGGGGTTGTCTATTTGGAGAGACAACACCCCGTATGTACTGTATTTTATTCGTAAATGTAAAATGTTGCATGAGTGTAATTTGTATTTATTGGATTGTTTAAATTGTTTAAGGGACAACTGCCATGTGTGTATTGTGATGTGGAATTATTTTGTAGTGTCACTTGACACCTATGTAGTATGTGGTGTTGGCAATTTGTCATGTCACCTTTTTTTTTAGAGAGTTTTATTTTTGTTAATTGTTATATCTCCTAATTATCCTTGAAGGAACCAAGAAATCTAGGTTAGTGAGCCACAAGGAAGGTCAACTCAGAGTTGACCCGTAGGTTAACTTTAGGTGGAATTTCTGAAGGTCAAATCAACTCCTAGAGTCAATTTTAGAGCTTTTCTATTAGGCCTCATGGGGTACCTATGGGTAAAGGCCAAAATTGGCCATGTGTCTTTCCCTTAGGACTTGTTTAACCACCCAAAAAAGTGGTTTTCCCAAGATGGATGAATTCCATCTATAGGAGTGCCCTCCTTGGTAGGAGAACCTTCTTGGAGATAGTAATCCCTCTTCCCCATTCCATTTCCCTTCTCTAGACACCTAGGTTAGGGAGTGTGTAAGACCTAGGGAAGACCAACCCAATGGGGGATCCCTCACTCTATCCAAGAGGTTGGAAGGAGTGAGAGAGGCCTTCTTAGGCTAAGAATGGAAGCTTAGTGAGCTAATCACCCACTCTCCATCCTTGGAGATTTTTGGAAAAACTTTGGAGGAAAAACCAGTTTTAGGAATAGTGAAATTTCCGGGCCAAGGGATTGTAGAAAGTTCGTGTGGATTTGGGCAGCTCATCTCCAACTAAGTCTAACATACCTATTGGAAGATTAAGGTTGGTTGTACTCTCTTTTGTTTATGTTGTTTAAGTTGTTCCTTCTTTTGAAAGAAATGCTTGTGAAAGAGTTGTGTATATGTAGAATGTTGTAGAAAAAAAAAAGAAATGTAAGTTTCATTTTTAAGTTTTTTTTGTTTATGTGTTCTTGTTTTGGGAGTGTCCAAGATCTCCTACTCTTGGGGGAGTAGGATGGTCTTGGGGTGGAAGAAGCATGATAGCCTTGGGTGAGAGGCTTTCCATAAGGGGGAGTGATCTCAAGGGTGTCCTTGTGACCCTTGCTGCATAGCCTTGTGTATGCATTTGGGGGTCATAAGGGGAGAGAATATGGCTTTGAGCCTTTGGGGGGCATAAGGTGTGTGGGATGAATCTATTGTGTATATTGTATTGCCATGAGGTGGCTTGAGTTGTATTTTGGCTTGCAGTCTCCCCAATGGTACTTGGTCCACTTCCACCCGTAGATTGATCATCACAAAATGTGGTGAAAGTGTAGCTTGGGATGGGAAGGTGTATGTTTGAGTATTTTCCCTATTGTTGTGTTGTATTGCTTGGTTGTAACCCCATCTAGGCCTTGGTTCTCCAAGCTCGGGGGTGGCTTCTGGTAAGCCTAGGCTAGGAGGTGAGCATCCCATGGTCACAGTCCTAAATCTTACATGCAGGTGGCTTGGGAAAAAGACTAGGAGTTGCAGTTTGTTTGGTTGCAGATATTTTAGACTCGGATTTTTATTTAAATGCAGAAAAGAAAAAAAAGAAAATGTAACTTTATGATTTGTAGCAAAAAAAAAAGGAAAATGTATATGTAAATATAGGGCTTAAGTTGATTCTTTTTCTATTTAAATAAGTGTATTCTTTTATTCTATGTGTAAAGATTAAGAAAGAGAAGACTGGTTAGATTATTCACCCATTTTTATATATGGGCTATTGTAACTTATTATTCTGGAAAGCAATGTAATTTTTATTTATATTTTGATGTCTATTATGTTGCTGTAGACTACATCTAAATCTGGTCTGTTAACTTGTTTATTTACTGCAATATTAAAGAAAAGAAAAAAAAAATGCATTTGGTTTCATTATTTACTTGTATAGTTTAGATTACTGTTATTTTATGACTGTTAAAAAAGAGAACTAGTATTTTTACATTGCTGTAGAAAGTAGGATGTATGACTGCTAAATAAGAAGATAAATAAGACCTATTCTTAATGTTGTTAGAAGACTAAGAACAAAATGTTTAATGGTTAAAATCTCAAACCAATATAAGGGTTTTCAGCCCTATTATTTTAACATTTAAATTATATATATCTATAGGTATATAAGTATATATATTGAAAAATATATACCTATATATATATATATAAATATATATATAAATTCCTGTATGTGCATACCCCTGCAACAACAAGAAAAGAGACATATTTTGAACTTGTGTATCCCTGTTACCAAATATATAAAAGTATTGCATGCTGTTGTGTTAAAAACAAAAATATTGCAGAATAAACTTCTTAATCCTATATATATATATATATATATATATATATATATATATATATATATTTCTGCATCTGAAAACATACTCTGTGGATGCTTGTAGAAAAAAATATAGACATATATGTTATGTTCTGATCATAGCAATGTTTATATGTATATATAAATATATATATACAAATATATATATATATATATTTACATATTCATATAAGATATTGTGCACCGTATATATATATATATATATATATATATATATTTGATATTAAAAAAAAACACATCATATAATATTTAAAAACCACGAAATATTAAAATGTTTTTTTAAAAAAAAAAGAGATGTGGGAAAATGCGGGCACGAGCCGCGGGCCACTGTGTGTAACACAGTGGATGGCCACGGCCGAGCCACTATGCTACACACAGTGGGCGGCGCCAAAGGGCACCGCACTGTGTGTAACACAGTGGAGCGATTGTGGCCGCCACTGTGCTACGCACAGTGAGCGGCGCCCGCCACTGTGTGTATACACAGTGGGCGGTGGCTATGTCATCTGCCACTGTGTGTACACACAGTGGGCGGTGCTGCCGCCACTGTGTGTACGCACAGCGGCGCCCGGAAACCCCCCCCACTTCCTCCGCCTCTTCCCACTTTGAAACCCTCCGCCGTGCCCTAACTCTGCCTCCGTACCTGCAATCACACCACTAAACAATAAAAAAAAAAGGTATTATAAACCCTAACCCATTTTGGGTTAGGGTATAAAATGATAAGAAAATAAAACAAAGTGTAATATATAGAAATGCAACCCTAACCCAATTTCGGGTTAGGGTTAGCATTTTAAGAATTTTATATATATATGGGAAATTTAAATTGGAATTTTAAACTTTGATTTTAATATATATTTGGGGTTAATTTAATAATTGAATTATTATATGTTTCCATTCTTTAGAAAATTTAAATTTTAATATAGTTAATTCAAGGGGGTTAATAATAAAGGATTAATATAGTTGGATAAACTATACGTTAAATCCATTAATATATTTAATTAATCAATAGACTTTCCCCCATATATTTGGACGTTAGGAAAATTTAAAAAGGAGGAATTTGTAAATTTATGAACCTTAAGCCCTTGAGATCGATTTTTGGTCGGATCGAAATTAAATCATCAAAATTAAGGGGTTAGAAAAAAATTAGAATTGGCTTTAGCTTATTGTCAGTCTTAGTGGGCAAATGACCTTATAGAAATTCGAACCCTCATTGGTTGGATTTAAATAATAAATTTTGCATGAGCATCAATTAATTAGTGGTATTTTCATTATATGAATGGGAATGATTAAATTCACGAAGATAACCAATAAACCTTTGTTTTTAATTAGCGACAACTTGAGTTAGGTAATTGAGCTAGCCAATAATCCGTGATCCTAATTTAATCTTCACTAAACTAGTCGCTCGTTCGAGTTGGTTAATTAACTTAACCTTAGAAGTAATTTTATTTACATCCTAGATAAGGCAAAACTCTAATAAAGATATTATATTATAGAATATGTTGCGAGTTCATGACGTCAAAAAAAAATTTGTTGTTCCATTTTTGTGCCCTAAAGTTTGGGCACGACAGATAGCAAAGCTCTTAAAACTTTAGAAACAATCTCATCTTCACTTAAGGTTCCTCCACAACATTGTATGCCCAAAACAATTTCATTTACTCTTTCCATAAAAACATAAATTCTTTCTTCTTCTTCTTCCATTTTCAAACTTTCATACCTGACCCGGAAGCATTAAATTTTTGCAATTTTGACTATGGAATCTCCTTCATTCAATGTTTCCAGTTTGTCCCAAATAGATTTAGCAGTAGATCTATCTAACAATCCCATAACTTGCTGATCTGACAATGCGCTCAAAAGTGCTTCTCTTGCTTTGCAATCATTTTCCTTATCTTTAGCCAAGCTAGGTGGAATAGGTTGACCTTGAGTAGGAGCAGTATATCCATTCTTTGTAACATCCTATATATCCTTTCTAATGCAATTCAAGTGTGTCTCCATCCTGATCTTCCATATGCCATAGTTAGTTCCATCAAGTTTCAGACTGTCCTTCCTGAAATAGTTAGAAGATATTGGATCTCCTCAAGCTGTTAAACTTCTGCAAAAAGAGAACTAGGCTCTAATACCAATTGTTAGGTCTCGGAGACAACTGAGAGGGGGGGAGGTGAATTAGTTGTCCAATAAAATTAACCAAAATTAACTTAACCAAAACTTAATGCTTAATACCGGTAAACCAAACTTTATGTTAGTAGACAGTCTTAACAGTTAATTATAATACCGATAAAGATTAATGCATGAAGCAGAAAAACAATAACATCCACAACACATAACACAAATTTTTGTACGTGGAAACCCTATAAGGGAAAAACCATGGTGGGAAGCCTTACCCACAATCAAATGATACTACTGCAGATAATATGTGTGTACAATATGGATTTTGAACATGCAGAAAGTCCAGCTGCCTAGAGCTCACTGCTCAATCACAAAATGAGAGTCACACTGACTACAATTGGATGGTTAAATCTAATGATAATGTACTACACAAAATAGCATCTTCATATGATGGATTCAATACCAGTTTAGTTCTGATTGCCTTCACAAAATCCTTCCTTCAACCTTCAAATGATGTCTGCATGTATAGCTCTACTTATTTTCACATATACCTTATTGCAATCCTTTTTCACATACACACTTCGATCTCACAAATGAGATCTTACATTTATACCATAACCTAAGACCAACTGAAGAGGTCGGCTCACTAAAAGATATTACAATTAAATCAATTACAAGTAAATCAATATCTGATGCATGATGTCAGCTCAATGCATTTACAATAATAATAAATCATCTCCATAATGTGTCATGCTAATCTGGAATAGATATGTCTACTGGTGTTTATCCTAGACCTATTTGCCGGTAATAGCAAATATGAAAACCCAAATAAATAGTTAACCAAATTTCCAAACCAAGTGATCGAATAATGTCTTCGACATAACTGAGTAGTTTCCAAGTCATTCCAAGTGCCGGTGAACAATATAATCTGTTGGTGAACCAAATACTAGTGACTTTGCATAAGTCTCTGACTTGTCGGTGAACATAACCAAAATATCCAAGTGCTTATAAGTGTTGACAAGCGATGAAAAGTGTTGACATCAATGAAAAAACCATATCAACATATCCAAAATGCCAACAAATTAAATTTGGAGAATGATAGACATGTCAGAGTGTGCCTATGGCCTTTGTGATTTTTTTATTTGAAGCTTAATAGACTGACTTTTGTGTTGTTTTCAAATATGATAACTTCTATGATATATGTTGTGAGACTCCATGGATTAAACTATGTTTTAAGACTTGTTATCAGTTGGACAAATGGTGAATGTCATTTTATGTTGAATGAGTTTTTGTCAAATTTTCCTCTCAAATAGTTACGAGCATGTAGATTGTTGAATGAGCTTTAAAGCCTCATGTATCTAGGTTTTATATTTTGTTAATGTTTTAAAAAATATTATGGTGTATTGGCTAAGTAATGTAGCTTGTTTTTAAGTTTTCCTCTTCCCCTTTTCTCCCCAAATTGTATGAAGAGCCGACTTCTCAAACTCGAAGGTCATTCAGTGAGTTTCGGGCAAAAGGTCCCCCATCACTGAATTTCCCATAAGGTTGTTAGCATTTAATGCAAAATTAAGAGTCAACAAGTAACATACTGCATCACAGCAAACAAAACCTATCTCCACACCTTTTTAATCACCTTCAATGAATAATAGGTCTTGCTAGATTTCACCAATTTGGCTTTCTCAGAGTCTTCATTTGGGAACCATTTAATGGCCACCTCTATGAGCTTTATATCCTTGAAGAATTTTTTTCCCTCCATTGGCATCCCATAACTTCAGCAATCATTCCTTCATCAATTTCTACCTTCCTCCCACCTATGGTGATTATGCCCTCCTTCCAATTCTTCTTGAATAACCTGGTAACAGTGGGGTTTTTGCCAAGAATTTGCTCCATATATCCCATCATTATAGCAGCTTCCAAGATAGCCCATGCATTTAGTTTCTTCTTCCATTCATCATAGGTAAGCAATTCAATCCTTTTCTTGTTGCCTCCCATTGTAGCCACAACAAAAATTTTCACACCCTTCACAATGCAGAACAGAACAAAAATAGGCACCAAAATATAGATAATATAAACCCTTGAAAAAGAAATGGACACCCAGAAAGCGTGTAAGGTCTTGTCCGTATTAAACGACAGCTCATCCTTCAAGCACTACTCTTTCTGATTTATTATAGGAACTTTCATTGATAAGAATTTTGTTATCATCACTTATCACTCCCTCTTTTCCATGCACTCTATCATAAATGAGGATGGAACAAGCATCATTAGGAAGATCCAACTCACCTCTCTAGCAGATAATTTGATCGACTCAAACAACTATGTTGGCAACCGAGTTAGCCATGGTATTGGTCTCTCTATAATTATGTGAAATAAAACACCCCTCAAAGGAGTTAATTATATCCTTGGTTGAAGATATAATATTTTTAATAGTCCATGATGGGGGGGAAGACCCTTAAGACATCTTATGATGTTATTTGAATCTCCCTCGAGCCAAACTTTATTATAACCCAAATTTTATCAAGGGTAAGAGCTTGGCAAGTTGTCAAGGCTTCAACTAAGTGGTTGGTCTGAGATCCCATGGGGAGTGCCACCATTGCAATATAATAGCCAGCTTCATTTCTTATCACTCCCCCACACCCAAATGGCCCTGGGTCCCCCTTGGCCACCCCATCAAAATTAACTTTGATCCAACCAATTGGAGGAAAAGACCATTTGTTTCTTTCTCTCTTATCCTTTTTTCTATTCCTATCTAAAGAGGCAGAAACATTCCAACTATTGAATAGATCTAGCTCATCCTTGTTCCTAAAAAGAAGAGATGTACCATCAACTTTCAGATTTTCCAAAATGGCCCACTTGATTTTAGTAAAAACCATTTTTGGAGAGGAGTAGGAGTCTCTGAAGATTCTATTGTTCCGCTCTTTCCAAATTCCCCAAATCACATGAGGAAGAATAAAATCCCATAATTGCTTGATATAATTATTCAAGGAGAGGCATCTCCAACCAATGAAACACTCTTGAATAGATGTAGGAAAGACCTAATTCACATTCCACAATTGCAATTCCCGTGACCAAATAGAATAGGAGAAGGAACAATGGAGAGAAATATGGTTAACATTCTCTTCCTCATTAAGGAAAAGGTAACACCTATTAGGGAGATTAAAGCCTCTTTTGTAGAGATTATCAGTGGTGAGGATTTTCTTCTATAGAAGGATCCAAAAGAAGATATTCATCTTGGGGATAAGGCCATGAATCTATGCTTTAGACTAGTAGGGGGGAAGCTCTTGAGAATGGGACGATAAAAGAACAATAGAAGGAACCGAGAAATTTCCAGAAGAAGTACAAGCCCAAATAATCCTATCCTCAAGCATTGGGTCTAACAACACAGAATTAAGCAACAAAATCAAAGGGTTGAGGGTTGGGTCTATAGAATTTAGATTCACCCACTACTTTGTTAGGTCTCGGAGACAACTGAGAGGGCGGGTGAATCAGTTGTCTAATAAATTCAAACCAAAAACCATTTAACCAACTTAATGCTTAATACCGGTAAACCTGTTAAGTATGCTGGTAGACAGTGTTAATAGTAAATTACTATACCGATAAAGATTAATGCATGAAACATAAACATAAAGTCATCCACAACACATTACACCAATGTTTGTACGTGGAAACCCTGTAAGGGGAAAAACCACGGTGGGAAACCTTACCCATAATCAGATGATACTACTGCAGATAGTAAGTGTACATAAATGGGGTCTGCACATGCAGAAAGGCCAACAACCTAGAACTCACTACTCAATCACAAAATGGGAGTCACACTGACTGCAGTTGGATGGTTAAATCCAATAAGAATGTACTGTACAAAATAGCATCTTCATATGCTGGATTCAGTACCGGTGTAATGCTGATTATGCTTCTACAAAAACCTAGCTTCACCTTCAAATTATTTCTTCGTGTATACCTCTGCTTAATCTTTCATATACCTTCTCACAATTCTTCTTCGCCTTCCACACTCGATCTTACAAATAAGATCTTACATTTATACCATAACCTAAGACCAATTTTAGTAGGTCGACTCTACAAGATATTACAATAAAAACATTTTTACAAAATATAATATCCGATGCAATAACTGATTGAACATGTCGGCTTAATGCATTTACAACAATAGTAAATCATCTCCATAGCGTGCCATGCTGATCTGGAAAAGATAAACCTGTCGGTGTAACCCTAGATAACCCTGGACCTATTTTCCGATAAAAGCAAATATGCAAATATGAATATACCAATGATTAATTCTTCAAAACAAATTGTCCACATGATGTCTTCAACATTACCAAGTGTCTTCCATATCATTCCAAGTGCCGATGAACATTATATCCTGCCAGTGAACCATATACCAATAATTGTGCAATAGTTACTAGTTTGCCAGTGAATGTTGCTGGATCTCCAAAGTGCTAGTGTTTCAGTAGGTGTTGACATCAATGACAAAACCATACCAAAATACCAACAATCTCCCCCTTTGGAATTGATGGCAACACAAGATGGAAAAACCATCAAAGTGTCAAAAGAGAAATGCCAAATACCAAAAACCAGCAATCTCCTTTAAACAACAATTTCTCCCCCTGGGAGCAACATGTATTTATCCAAAGATTTATTTTCAATACCAATCTCTCCTCAAAAGATAATGTGTTTTTCTATAGATATCTCTCCCCCTTTGACATCAAATGCCAAAGTTACAAAAATCAAGTTCATATACAAAATATCAATCAATACAATATACCAACTACTCCCCCTGAGAAGTAGCTTCCTCATCAAAGACCGGAGTAAAAGATTTGTCTTTCAATTCTGCCGGCTAATGACAATCATCAACTATCTAAGTCTCTACTAGTGGTGGTATGACTCCAAGCTGATCTCTAAGATATTCAAAAGTCTCCTTAGGCAAAGGTTTTGTGAAAATATTTGCAAGTTGTTCTTTAGTATTCACATAAACTAGTTTTATCTCCTTTTCTTCAACTTTTTCCCTTAGAAAATTCAGTTTGATAGAAACATGTTTTATTTTAGAATGTAATACCAGATTCTTAGATATATCAATTGTTGTAGTGTTATCACAATATATAGTAATAGATTCTTTGCATTTTACCTTTATGTCTTTCAACATTTGCTTAAGCCATAGTACCTATGTATAGTTAGTTGTTGCTGCAACATATTTTGATTCTGCTGTTGATAAAGATGTACAACTCTATTTCTTACTCAACCAAGAAACTAATCTCTTTCCAAGAAAGAATGCTCCTCCAGTGGTGCTTTTTCTATCATCCACATCTCCTGCCCAATTTGCATCTGTGTATGCACATAGATCAAAATTTTCATCTCTAGGATACCATAATCCAAAATTTGTAGTGCCTTGTAAGTACCAAAAAATCATTTTTACTGTTGATTCATGACTTTCCCTAGGATTACTCTGAAATCTAGAAACAATACATATTGCATTCATAATATTAGGCCTGGTTTGTGTCAAATACAGTAAACCTCCTATCATAGATTTGTATCTAGTTGGATTAGCAGCTGTAGATTCATCCCTTTGAGATAATTTGTCATTTGTAGTCATAGGTGTGCTTACTGGTTTAGAGTTCTCCATCCCAAATTTCTTTAGTAATTCTTTCAAGTACTTGGATTGACTCAAAAATATACCTTTATCAGTCTGTGAAATCAGCAATCCTAAAAAGAATTTTATTTCTCCAATCATAGACATTTCAAATTCTTGCTGCATTTTAATAGAAAATTCCTTACATAATCCATCTTCTCCTCCAAAGATTATATCATCAACAAATACTTCTATAATCAAGATGTCATCATTAGTTATTTTGTAATATAAATTGTTGTCTGCATTTCCTTTAGTAAAACCAATCTTTCAAAGATACTTATCCAACCTTGCATACCAAGCTCTTGGGGCTTGTTTCAATCCATACAGAGCTTTTCTTAACCTGCAAACCATATCATTGTCATTTGTCAAAGAAAATCCATCAGGTTGTTCAATATATACTTCCTCTTCAAGATCTCCATTCAAAAATGCACATTTAATATCCATTTGATAAACTTTGTAGTCCTTGTGAGTTGCAAAAGCCAAGAATAATCTGACTGCCTCAAATCTAGCTACCGGTGCAAAGGTTTCATTGTAATCAACTCCTTCTTTCTGAGAATATCCCTTACACACTAGTCTTTCTTTATTTCTAACAACCTTACCATCTTCATTAAGTTTGTTTCTAAACACCCATTTGGTTCCAATTACATTTTTATCTTTAGGCCGGGGAACTAATGTCCAAGTATTATTTTTCTCAGTTTGTCCTAATTCTTCTTCCATAGCTTTAATCCAAAATTTATCTTCACATGCCTCATTGATAGATGATGGTTCAATTTTAGAAATAAGACATACCTCTTCATTTGCCAATCTTCCTCTTGTAATAACTCTTTTAAATTTGTTTCCAATTATCTGATCTTCAGAATGATTCAATCTTACATATCGGGGTGTCTTAGTTTGATATTGTTCTTCAATTACTATGGAATCCTCTGATGGTACCGAGGTAACTGTATCTTCATTTTGTACTGGTGGATTTAGTGTAGGTTCATTTGTCACAATTTCTGTTGTTGGTTCAAAGTCTATATACCTTGAAGTTCCTCTGAATTGTTCATCAATCTTTACATTTGTACTCTCAACAATTTTCTGCAATCTCTTATTAAAACATCTATATGCCTTGCTCTTAGATGATTAACCAAGAAATATTCCTTCATCACTTCTAGGATCAAATTTTCCAATATACTCATCTCTTCTAATATAACATTTACTTCCAAAAATTCTGAAATACTTAAGAGTAGGAGTATTACCAAACCATAGTTCATGAGGGGTCTTACCGGTTTCACCTTTGATGTGAACTTTGTTGAATGTATAGACAGTAGTGCTAACTGCTTCTCTCCAATACACATGTGGTAGATTTTCTTCAGATAACATACTTCTTGCTCAATCCAAGATAGTTCTATTTTTTCTTTCAACAACTCCATTCTACTGTGGTGTTCGAGGTGCTGATAACTATCTTCTGATTCCATTCACTTCACAGAATGTATTAAAGTCCTTAGATGTGAATTCTCCTCCTTGATCTGATCTTAAACATTTGATTTTCTTACTGGTTTCATTCTCAACCATTGCTTTGAACAGTTTGAACTTTTCAAGTGCTTTTGATTTTTCTTTGAGAAAAGTAACCCAACACATTCTAGAATAATCATCAATAATTAGCATGAAATATCTATCACCTTGTAAGCTTTTAGTTCTAGCTGGACCACATAAATCAGTGTGAATCAAATCAAGAGCATTATTGGATTTTTCTAGAATACTTTTGATACTATCTCTAACTTGTCATCTCCAAATCTTACTAAACCTCCATTGTATTCTTGAAAGTTCAATAATTTACCTTTGTCTCTTGTCATATAATGTGAGCATCCTGAGTCAATGATCCATTCATCCTTTACTTCAAATTTAGCTGCGAGGGCTTGTTCTACCGGTTGAGCAGTAGGTGCTGGTTGATCTTCTGTTATAGCAACAAAAACCCATCCATTGTCTGTTGGATCCTCATCAGAATCATCTGTCACACCTTCATCAGCAATGTAACAAGATTTGTCTTTGTTCTTCTTAAATTTGTATCTCTGATATTCAGGATTAGGCTTGTATGTTCTTCTAGCTTCTTCTCTTAGTCTAGCATGTCTATCAGGGCATCTCGAAGCCATATGACCAATTTTATTGCAGTTGAAATATTTAAAGGGTGCTCTACCTTCATACTTACTTCCAACTAGACCTTTTGGCATTTTCCTTGCAAATAGTGCTTCAAGTTCTTCAAGCTCTTCATTCTCCTTCCTAGTTTCTTCAAGTTCTCTTGCATAAAAGGCTTTCTAGTCTGATTTGTCAAATGATGGAGCAAATGATGTTGATGCTTTAAAGGCCAAATCTATCTTTATAGTAATAACAGGACCAAATTCCTCAATTTCAAAGGCTGAAAGTTTTCCAATCAATGTATCCCTAGTTACTGATGTATTAGGCATTGTTCTCAACTCATTTATAGTAGTAACCTTCATTTTATATGTCGGTGGAAATCCTCTTAATATTTTTGAAACAATTTCATCCTCACTCAGGGTTCCTCCACAACATTTAATACCCAAAACAATTTCATTTACTCTTTCCATAAAAGCAGAAATTCTTTCATCTTCTTCCATTTTCAGATGTTCATACCTGACTCGGAAGCTTTCAAGTTTTGCAATCTTGACAGTGGAATCTCCTTCATTTAGTGTTTCCAAATGATCCCAAATAGCTTTATCAGTAGACCTATCTGATAATCCCATGATTTGTTGATCTCATAATGCGCTCAAAAGTGCTTCTCTTGCTTTGAAATCATTCTCCTCATCTTTAGGTAAGGTGGTTGGAGCAGTCTGACTAGCTACAGTAGCAGTATAACCATTCTTTGTAACTTCCCAGATGTCTTTACCAATATAATTCAGATGTGTCTCCATCCTGATCTTCCATATCCCATAGTTGGTTCCATCAAGTTTAGGACTATCCTTCCTGAAATAATTAGTAGACATTGGATTTCCTCAAGTTGTTAAACTTCTGAAAAAGAGGACTAGGCTCTGATACCAATTGTTAGGTCCCGGAGACAACTGAGAGGGGGGGGTGAATCAGTTGTCTAATAAATTCAAGCCAAAAACCATTTAACCAACTTAATGCTTAATACCGGTAAACCAGTTAAGTATGTCGATAGATAGTGTTAACAGTAAATTGCTATACTGGTAAAGATTAATGCATGAAACATAAACATAAAGTCATCCACAACACGTAACACCAATGTTTGTATGTAGAAACCCTATAAGGGGAAAAACCATGGTGGGAAACCTTACCCACAATCAGATGATACTACTACAGATAGTAAGTGTACATAAATGGGGTCTGCACATATAGAAAGGCCAATAGCTTAGAGCTCATTGCTCAATCACAAAATGGGAGTCACACTGACTACAGTTGGATGGTTAAATCCAATAAGAATGTACTCTACAAAATAGCATCTTCATATGCTGGATTCAGTATCGGTGTAATGTTGATTATGCTTCTACAAAAACATAGCTTCACCTTCAAATGATGTCTTCGTGTATACCTCTGCTTAATCTTGCATATACCTTCTCACAATTCTTCTTCGCCTTCCACACTCGATCTTACAAATAAGATCTTACATTTATACCATAACCTAAGACCAATTTTAGCAGGTCGACTCTACAAGATATTACAATAAAAACATTTTTATAAAATATAATATCCGATGCAATAACTGATTGAACATGTCGTCTTAATGTATTTGCAACAATAATAAATCATCTCCATAGCGTGCCATGCTGATCTGGAAAAGATAAACCTGTCGGTATAACCCTAGATAACCCTAGACCTATTTGCCAGTAAAAGAAAATATGCAAATATGAATATACCAATGATTGATTCTTCAAAACAAAGTGTCCACACGATGTCTTCGACATTACCAAGTGTCTTCCATATCATTCCAAGTGCCGGTGAACATTATATCCTACCGGTGAACCATATACCAGTAACTGTGCAATAGTTACTTGTTTGCTAGTGAATGTTGCTGGATCTCCAAAGTGCTAGTGTTTTAGTAGGTGTTGACATCAATGACAAAACCATACCAAAATACCAACATAGTTATCCTTCCAATAGTCAGCCACCTTAGTTCCAAATCTAGCCTTGCAAGCATAGATAAAAGGAAAAAAACTAACCTTGCCGGAAAGAGGGGTCTCCAACAACCAAGTATCCTCCTAGAAATTGACTCTTCTGCCATTACCAATAGCCCATATTTTACCAATCCCAGCCGCACTTTTAGATTGAACAACATTAATCCAAATCACTGAACTAGAAGGGGCTTCAAAGGAAATAATAAACTCAGTAAGAGACGACTGAGAATCTAGGTATTTGGCTTTCCAGATTGAATTATATTCACCAATTTTGTCCAAATATCGTCTAGATTTTCTTGGCAAGGAGAGCTCTATTAAGGGTTTTAATGTTTCTTAGACCAAGGCCACCTATATTTTTAGGTTTGCAGACTTTATCGCAAGCAATCAGAGAAATTATTTTCCTCTCCTCAACCCCTGACCAAAGAGAAGACTTTTGAATCTTTTCAATGGCATGAACAAACTTGCTTAGAATTCTAAACAAGCTTAAGACATACAAAGGTAAACTCTGGAGGGAGGATTTTAATGATTGGATCTTCTCATCTTGCCTAAGAAGGGCACCTTTCCAACTGGATAGCTTGTTGTGGAACCTATCCACAAGACTGCTCCAAAATGAATCAGGAGGTTTTCTACCAGAGGGAGACCCACATAGATAGAAGGGAAAGAGTTGATCTGACATCACAAGATTTTGTTAGACAATTCAAATAACTAGAAGACAACTAAGAGGGGGGTGAATCAGTTGTCACAAATTACCAGAACAATTAGAAATTTAAAACTTTAATCCCGGAACCCAAAACATTAATATCAGAATAGCAGTTAAAACAATTAAGCATAAGCAATAATCACAAAAAAAACATCATCCACATGACACCAAGATTTATACGAGGAAAACTCAATAAAGGGAAAAACCACAGTGGGAAGCCTACCCACAGTCAGATAATACTTTTGTAGTAAGTATGTGAATTACAATTGAGGGGCTTGCACTTGTAGAAAGGCCAATAGCCTAGGGCACACTGCTCATCACAAAAAGAGCCTCACTAACTACATAGAAATCCAAACTACAATCAGGAGAAGTGTTGAACTGCAATAGATAGCATCTCCTATGCTTGAGTACAGTTTCAGTTAAGCTTAATACCGGAGGACTGAATCCTCTTACATAAACCCAATTTGATCTCCAATGATCGACCAAATCCTTTGCCTAAATGATATTACATTATTCGCACATTACCTTCCTTCACCATGACCTCTAATATAACCATGATGATCTACAATGAGATCTTACATCTATATATACAAACCCTTGACCATAAATAATTAAGTCAACCACCAGATAATAAACCAATTACATAATTACAAACCATGTCAACATTAGACCAAACAAATAATATCTAACACATAACATCCCGAAAACACATTGAGAGGTCCAATCCACACCTTACATTAAAGTCGGTCCATAACCTAGATCAACTGGGACCTAGTATAGGTCCACACACTACAACAATGATCTCCATCTGTCAAGTCTTGAACATGATCACCAACAACATCCTAAAAATACACCAGAAGTTGCACCAACACCACTTATTCAATTCATCAAAGATCTTCATCAAAAGATTTGTTAGTGAAACCCTCACTGGAACCAGAAACTAAGCTTCTAAACAAGAAGGATAGCATCTGATCACCAAACCAAAACCAACTTGAATGAATATGAGCATGAGTATCATGAACAAGACAATTCCATCACCAAACTATACCGGAGCCTACCAAATCATGTTGGATCCAAAACAACCAAAATCCACTCAACCTACCGAGACCAGAAGGGTGTCGATAAAGCATCCAAATAGCTAGTGTTGGCATCAATGACAAAACATCAATGCAACACATAATCATTTCCACCAAATGGCCAACAGATTATAGCTATTCTCCTTTGCCTATCTTCAAGAGTGTTGAGGAAAAAGAGGGATCTTTCCATCCAGTTTATCAGCTAGCCTGAATCTTGGTAGTAGTGATTCAGAGCCAATTTTAGATTTCTAGAGCTTCCTTGATAGTCAATGATCCTAGTAGAACCATGTCATCAAAAAATTATTGATGGGAAAAAACCTTGTCAAACGATGATGGTCTCACACCTTTCAGATGACCTTCAGAAACAAGCTTGCTAATGTATCTACCCAAACTTTCAGCCAAAAGAACAAATAAAATAGGGGATATAGGATCTCCTTGTATAAGGCCCCTTGAAGACTTGAAGAAGGGGGTAGAAGAACCATTAACAATAACAAAGAGTGAGGGGGTAGAGATCAGTTGGAAAATCAGCTGAAGCACTCTCTCACCAAAAATAAAAGCTTTAAGGATTTTGAGAAGAAAATTCCAGTCCACTCGATCATATTCCTTCGACAGATCCATTTTCATTAGAAATCCTTGGTTTTTTTATACTTCCAAAGAATGAATATTCTCATGGACTGTGATGATAAAGTCAAGAATCTGCCTTCCAGGAATAAATCCATTCTACTAAGGAGAAATGATTTTAGGAAGCAGGAAAAGCAATCTAAAGGTGAGAACCTTAGAAATGATATTATAAAAGGAGTTGCAAAGGCTAATAGGTCTGAAAAGATCCATAGTATCAGCACCCGAGACCTTAGGGATGAGAATAAGAAAAGTAGCATTGATCTCCTTTAGAATCTGCTTAGAACCAAAAAATATCTTCGCTAATAATATGCCAAAAAGTATGAAAGAAGAACATTGGGAAACCATCTAGTCTGGGGGCTTTATTGCCTTCAAAGGAGAAGACCGCCTTCTTTATCTCAGCTTCAAAAGGGATAATAGAGAGGAATTTATTCTGGTCTCACCCAATCATATTTGGGATCACGTCAATGAGTAAATCTTGAGCACATTATCTAGATTGCAGTCAGCCAATAAAAGAGAAGAGAAATAAGATCTAGCTTCCTTTCTTATTTCCTCTTCCTCAAAGGATAGCCCCCCCTATAGACATTTTAGAGATTCTATTGGCCGATTTGTGTTTCATCGTAGTCATATGGAAGAATCTTGTATTTTTATCTCCCTCCTTAAGCCAAAGAGAATGAGAGCATTGCTTCTAGAATTCCTCTTCTTTTCTTATAATATTATGATATTTAGATAGGATCACATTCTCATAGGTGATAGAGGCCTCATCATATCCATTATCTTGGATTTTATCTTAAATGTACTTGAGATCTAGCTGTATCATAGATTTGGAGGCAAAAATATCACCAAAGACTTCCTTATTCCATTTCTTGACCTTGTCCTTAATATGCCTTAGCTTTTTTGCCCCCCAGAATATGGAAGAACCATCCACTGAGATATTCCACCATTCCATAATTGCCTCATCAAGCTTGGGGTGGGAAATCCACATTTTTTTGAATCTAAAAGGGAACTTTCTCCTCTGAGAGATAGGGTCTTCTACAAAAGAAATTAGATAGTGATCAGATCCTATATGAGAAAGTGAATTCAAGGAGAAATTGTAATGGTTAAACCAATAATTGGAGATAAGGCCCCTATCAAGTCTCACATGTATAAGATCAGATCTAGTCCTTTTGTTAGTCCAAGTGTAATTAGCACCCTGAAGAACCACATCATGTAGCGCCTGGCTATCAATGAAGTTCATCAGATCCATTCTACTCTCGAGCTGAGAAGGAATCTCCCCAAATTTATCATTCTCCTTGAGAGGCGTGTTGAAGTCTCCCATGACTAGCCATCCTTTAGTATTGAATTGAGCTCTGATAGATTCTAACTTTTTCAAAAATTTGTTTATCCCTTGTCTAGTATTCGAGGCATAGATATTTGATAAAATATAGAAGATGTTCCATCTTTAATGTGGTGGAATATAACAAACATCATATTATTATCTAACCAAACAAGATCCCCCTATACATGCTGGAGGTTCCAAAAGAGAACTATGCCACCAGAGGCACCATCCGAACTACCCCCCAAAGCCCCACAATTCTTAAACACTTTGATTTTTTACACTTTATCCTTAGACATTTTAGTTTCTTGAATAAAAATAATATCATGTTTGTGATCCCTAGAAAGGTTCCTAAGAACGTCCTATGTATGCAAACCATTACGTCCGCATATGTTCCATGAAATAATCTTCATATTGATTTAAGAGAGCATACCTCAAAGATGGTCAACTGGGTACCATCCGCAATATTCTTATCGGCTTCCAATTCTCTCATTTGAGTTGAATATTTCCTTCTTGGTGTTAATGGGTTTGAGCCAACATTAGCTTTGGCTCTTCCTCTAGTTTTTACAGGAGTAGTTTGGGGAGTAGATTTAGAACCCTTTTTCCCTCTTCACTTTCTCTCTGTGATGTCATTATGTTGGATTTCATCATCCAGAGGGTCTAGGCAATATTTTTATGCATAGAAGAAATTTTTACTTCTTCATATGCCCATTTAGTGCTTATGTTGGGAAGAGAAGTTGTCGGTGACATCGAAATGGTAGACCTAACATACTCAACTGACTTCTAGGACTCAGAGGAAGAACCCCCTCCAAGAATATTGCATTGATGGGCATCTTCAAAGTTAGGAAGAAATTTCTCACAATTCAAGTCCTTTATGATTGAGATCGAATCCTCCTCCTTGTTATTCGCTTGTAGAGCCAAGTGGATTTCCCCTTCCTCCAGTTCTTCTTCATTTTGTTCTTCACCATTGGGGCTTGGCTTTTCTCCTTCATCTGATCTAGTATGGGATCCTTCTTCATCTTCTATCTTTGATTACTCTGTACCTTCTTTATTTGCATTTCCCTTTTTATCAAAGGTATCAGGAATGATAATATTTTGTATCTCTTCTTTTGCCTTCTTACTGAGATTTTTAGATTTCCATTGCATCTTTCTCTCTTTTTTGGCTCTCTCATTTTCAACCTACAATGGACATTTCTTAGCAATATGTACAAACTTTTTACAATGGAAGTATGCGAAAGGGGCACTCTCATATTCTAGTTGTTGGATCTATTTCCCAAGCCTGGAGTTAATCTCTATTGATAGAGGCATATCCATTCCTTGTGAGACACCCACACAAATTTTTTCAAAGGTGAGTCTTCTTCTAGCAACTCTTGTTGGATAAATGGATAGGAGTTCACTAAAAGAGCTTCCTTGTCCATTAAAGACATCTTCAACCCAGAATTCTAGGGGAAGACCCAGGAGTCTTACCCACACATGGGCTTGAGAAAAGAAGGATGCATTAAGATCCCAAAATGGCGACCACTTCTGAAGTGCCAAATTAGTTTTCCCTATCACCCAAAGGCCACCACAAATAATCTTAGTCATATCTTCCTAATACAAAAAAGTGAGGGAAAGAGCTCCTTTCAGCATAGCAGTAATCTCAACTTGTCCCTTAAGAGCCCAGTTTTTTCTAGCATATGCCCTAACTATATCAATGTTAGGTATAGGACCCAAGAATTTATCGACCAGAGTCATGGCTATCAAAGAGATATTATGATAAATCATAGGATTCAGATTTTTTATTGCGAATCTACCCTACATAGGGTCAAAAATATTACGTACCTTAGGGAAAGAAGATTTCCCATTTGGTTTAACACCAAAAAAAAAGGACCAGGGGAGAGAAACATCCACCCGATTGGGTTCCTGTCTTGGGATACCACCAGCATGTACCATTTCCCCTCCACTTCGATCCAAGGGTTTTTCTCCCCCTTGTGGGTGTTGGAATATAATGAATCCAAGAACACTGAGAGGGGGGGGTGAATCAGTGTTCTGCCGATAATACAAGATTTTAACCTTTTATAACATACACATATAAACCAGTAATTGAATAAACATATAACATGAAGTAAATAAACTAGCCACATGAATGAACACCATAACACACATAATTTATACGTGGAAATCCTCAAAGAGGAAAAACCACAGTGGGATTTGTGACCCACAATATCAATTCACTCGCCATATGAAATATATTACATAGAATGGGGGCCTGTACATGTAGGAAGGCACACTGCCTAGAGCACACTACTCAACACAAAAGAGTATCTGTTGGGAGTATTTAAAACTGAGTCAAGTTTATAGGCCCATTTCAAAATTTTGCCCTGCATTTCCAAATGATTAAAGTAAGTCAGTTTGAATGGCCTAGTTAGCAAGGGGGTAAAATGGAGCCGGTTGATTTTCAGAGGGTAAGGCTCGGGATTCATGTCCCACACCTTTCATTTGGCCTATGCAGTGATGTGCAACTTTCAGAATTCAGTTTGGATAAGTTTATCAAGTACCCATTTCGAGGGGTGAGCTGAAAGTGCATTCTAGGCACAAGTGCAAATTTTATTGAGTAGCCTACTTTGAGCGATTACATCTTTTGCCTTGTTGATCATCATGAAAAAATTCAAAGTGGATTCAATTTTATGCATAAATGTGAGTCAACACACAAAATTTCAAGTCCTTATGAATCCATTTGCTCAGTTTTCAAAGCCGAATCCGTTTGTAGTTTGTGATGTTTGCACAACTGTAAAAATGTCCTGGTGAGCGTCATGTCAGAATGTTTGTTCCGGGATAATGTTGGTATAAATGGTGAGCTACGTTTCAAATTTCAAGGCTCTACCAATCCGTTTGATCGGTTTTCAAAAGGACTCATTTTGCCATCAAATTCAGTTATCCGCACTTCCAGTGTTAGATCAATAAATGTAGCCATTTTGGTGAGCGCGCCGTTTGCATCTTGTCAGTCAGGTGATCGAACTGAGAATTCAAAGATTTAATATGTACTTAAAGGTACCTATATTCCGAATTTGAGGACCCACGGAGGTCGTTTGATATTTTTGAGAAAGGCATCATGTGTTGCCAGAACATTGACTTCATCAGGTCCGCAGTGTCGACAAAGCCAGTTGGCCGTTTTCGGAAATTAATATCTCTTCGCTCGGGACTCGTCTTGAGAAACCATTTGGTAGATGTCATCCTTGTATATCAAAGTACACGCCTGTCAGATGGTGAGCTCCAAAAAGGTGTTTTGACAGGTTTGAAAATTACGTCTTTGCGATTAAATGCGAAAATTGTGGCGTAATTGCCTGAAGGTTGCAAAATGCGGATTAATGATCCGAAAACGATGTCGATCGTTCCCAGAGGTATGTTTGAGGTCTGTGAAGATATTCCAAAGGCTAGTAGCTTGAAAACGAAAATTTTTTTAGTCGGACCCACTTTGAGGCCCGACCTGGCTCATGCCTATGCTTTAATTTTAATGGTGAAATGTTCTTTTCTCCTGGCAATATATGTGTATCCATATTGGATCAATTTGAATTCGCCAGTCAGACAGTGAGAGAGAAGAGAAACTCCAATACCAAATGCAAATTGGTATGTGGAAAATTGAGAGGTTTTTTTTTAATGGTTTTCCTTTGGCTGGCAAATAAATTTTCAAAATTTCAATAGCAAGGTGTAATTCCATTATGCTCCTTGCATGGTTTTTGAAAGGAAGGTTTTTTAAAAACTTCAACAAATTGCAGTTGGTTGATGTTTTGCCATTAATTCTCTTGCTCCATGAAGAAGGAATTAAGAGGCATTAGAAAATTTCAGCAAATACAAACATTTGTTTGCTCTCCCCTCCCATGTGGTATGTGAGGCAGTATTAAAACTGAGACCAAATGTAGTGAGCAGCAAATGGAGAATATGGACGATTTTAGAAACTTCAAACAAATGCAATGTGGCAGGTTTGAGCCCAAATTCCATGATATATGCAAAGTCCTTGCTGCTGGAGAGGGGCATTTTGTAATGCAAAGTTCTGAACAGCAGCAACTTCCTCCCTGCGTGGAAGCCAATGGGGATGGTAAAAAGGGCAGCCGTAGCTCAAATCAAATGCACATTGGCTGTTGTAAAGCCCACTCCCCACCATTCTTTGCTAGCATCCTCTCATGTGGCATATGGAAAAGGAGTTAAACCCCAAGGTATTAAAACAAACAAAATGCAAAACGCCATTGAAGAACACTCAAAAATCTTCAAAATACACAGTCCCAGGCTTAATGTTTTAATCCCACATTGGCTATGCACTGGGAGTTTTTGGTATTTATATACAAAAACGCACAGTAGTATAATGTCTAAGCTTTAAAGGCTTTTGACACAAGGTGCCCATGGGCGCCCAAAGTGGGCCCACGTGCGAGCACACTTCCTGAGGCGATGGAGGAGTTGACTGGACGAAGACCAAGTGGACCCCATGCAGGCACGCTTCCTAAGGTAGACAGGCAAAATTTTGCAGACGAAGGCCAGGTTAACGAGCGAGCAAGTCCGAGAGAGATCAACGGTGCGCGCTATTTCGCGAAGGGAAGATGCACGTCGTTTAAACCCCGCGAAATAGCGAAAGTGAACGAGAGCCGTCCACGTGTCGTGATAGGTGGCAGTCCAGCAGGCGGGTCCCGGTGAGGTGGCACACAGTTGGCGCACAGGTGGTAGTCCAGTGGCGATGACGTGGCGCACAGGTGGCAGTGACGAAGCAGATGACGTGGCGATGATGAGGTGTCATCCCAGGTGGCGTCCGGTCAACCCCATCAGCCAATTAGACCCCGCCACGTGGCAAGGCGTCAGAGCACAAATGGAGGCAAAAATCAAATTTAAAATGATTAAATGATATAGTTTAAACTATAAAGAAATTCGAAAAATTTAAATGATGGGTCCGTGTTGAGGATTAATTCGCCCAGGGCTCAATTTTTTGCCAAAGTATAAAGTGTTATATGTTTTCGGAAAGCTCTCGGAGTGAGGAATCCGATTATGAAGTTAATTTTGACAAATGTGGGTTATTTTAGAAGCAGTTTCCACGGGAACAAAATTCAGTTAGAGAGGAGACACTTGGCAATTCAGTTGCAGATTTGATTTTCTTCTCTCCTCCTTTTATTCCGAATTCTTCTCAGTTGTAAGGGTTCCAAAAATTTGGAAAATGCTCCAGATTTGATGGCTTCCATTTTCTGAAGATCTTGACCCAAGTTTGTAAATGCTTCTGTTTGGTTTCAGGGTATAGAGATTGCAGTGCACTGTTGTAAATATGGTTTTAATTGCAGGTCTTACTTGTGTCAGGCATGAGTAATTTCCCACAAGATTGTCTCTGTGATATGTTTTTTCATTATTATGAATTCAATCCTCAAGGAGGATGAAATTTGTCATCTCAAGGAGATTGTATGATTGTTTGTAGGCATTCTTCAATGAAGAGTTTAAATTCTATAGTCAGTCATAAATAATGAAATATGTATCCAGATCTGATGAATTTGTGAATGAATCAAATATTGCATTAATATAAGGTATTGATGCATGAATATCTTGTTTAAGGAAAACAAACTTGCATCTATGATTCATATTTGTAGTTCTGTGAGTGACTCTGCTGCCCAATGAATAAGGCACTGGTCTTTGACAGATTTGGGGATGGTTTCAGATCAACATTTTAAAAGACAAATCTATTTCCCTTTATGTTTAGGGGTGTGTGTTCCATTCTTTCCAAGCTCTGTTTC
Source organism: Cryptomeria japonica (assembly GCF_030272615.1). Lineage (NCBI taxonomy): Eukaryota > Viridiplantae > Streptophyta > Pinopsida > Cupressales > Cupressaceae > Cryptomeria > Cryptomeria japonica. The sequence continues at coordinate 468,445,859 of NC_081408.1, forward strand.
ATCCTATTGTTTGTACAGATCTAGCCAATCTGTAATGTTTCCTAACCTATTGAGCTTGCGAAATGATCTATCTGCTTAATGTTGATGTAGTTATGTGTCTGTAATTGTTGTATTTAGTGCATCAAAAGGGTGTCCCCCCCTAGGTCTAGCAGAACCTGAAGTGCAGGAGGATCAATTAGGGTCCTATGTTATGTTGTCTAAGCCCTGATGTGTTTTGTAGACTGAAATTGGCCATTTCATAGAAAGATTTGCAGGTGCTCTTGGGTTATCACTTTTGGTGAACAACAGTATCACTGACTACAAGCTTCTACTAAGATAAAATAGTACTATTGAACTCACAAAATGCATCTGCAATGCCAAAAAGAGTTCCGGTTAAAGCTTTGTTCTGTATCGGTTCATAAACCCTGAACCCTTCTACCGGTATCTCCTTTCCTCCAAGAATGCCTTACAAACCATCTACTGATCATAGCATGATATTAAATTCACATACAAATGAACTACATACATATCCTTCACATCACCTTGTTCTACTACCTTGTCATATATATGTCCAAAAAATGTCCTAATAGACTGACTTATATACCCTTTACAAACAATATGCCTTATGTTGGCTTACAATACAAAAAGATATTCAATGTCAGCCCTATACAATAATTACAAAATGATTCTACAAATAAAACCTTTCAGATCCCAAATTGATGTCGGCTTCACTGAAGTGTTGGATGTCAGTGCTGATGATCACCCTGAATGCTCCAATATTGGTATTTGTTGATGTATGCCTCCAAATGCTGGTATATGCCTTCAATAGAATCTTGTTACCATCAATGAAAAAATATGAATCCAATGAGTGTCAATTTCCAACAATCTCCCCCTTTGGCGTTGATGGCAACACTCATGTGAAAAATGGATTCCCTATCGGTTCAACTGAAACATAAAACATGGTCCCCCTAAGATGATTGACTCTATCTATAATATATTTTGTTGATATCCTCCCCCTAGGATTATATATATATATATATATACATATTTTCACATAATACATACTCCCCCTTTGGCATCAATGCCAAAGACCAATGAAAGAATTGAAAGAATAATTACAGATTACTCCACTGGAGCTTGACCAATCTCAAAAATTTTGGGTAAGCTTTCTCTAGCAACTGTACATAGGTATCCTAGCCAGTTTTGAATGTTTTAGATATGGATACAAGTCCACTTAGTATATGTGCTAGTGTTTCTTTCTCAGTGACTTCTGTCAGTGTGGGCTTCGCAAGCATATCCATACATTCCCTCTTATGTACACCAAGTGAATCCAATCTTGGACTCACCAAACCTTTGAGACTCCTTTTTCTCTGAATGATCTTGTCTCTTTCCTTTTCAAAAGAAAAATCTTGGTTCTCCAAAGTCAAAATTTGTCCATCAATGGAAGTTGTAAGTGAAGTTAGTCCATCAAAAGAATTAGAAATATTATCAATCTTTTCATGTAATTCTTTTAACCTCTTATCTACATTTTCTGTAAGAATCTCTATATTACAATAGACCCTATAGATCTTAGTACATAGTTTCAAACAATTTTCAATGAGTACAATTTTCTCTTCAACTTTCCTCTTCTCTGTCTCAATAATTTGTTCAAAAGCGGCTTTCTTGGCCAGAGTAAATATTTCAAGTGCTTTCTTGTCGGAAATCTGTTGTGATGACTGAAAGTTTTAAGATATATGCCCAGTCAATGCCTTAAGCTTTCCAGAAGGGCTTGCTTCATTTTCAATCATACAATCAGGAATCAATCTATGAAAAATTGTTATTGATTGATCTATTATTCCTTTGTCTATAGATCCTTCTTTCATTAGCTTTTGAGTAGCAATCATCATTAGCTCTGTGGGACTCATCTTTGTGATTGATTTCTTCTCAACTTGAGAAGTGTTAATTGCCAAAAGTTTTGTTGGGGAATCAACTGCAGGTTCAGTCACCTTTTCCTTATCTTCCTTATCCTCTTCCAGTGTATTTCTTTTATCAACCTCTTTTACACCAGTGGCTTCACCACTTGGTGCAGTATCTGTTACTATCGGTGGAGTATTATCCATAATATTATTTGTAACCTGTACATTATCTATTTTTCCTTGCCCAAACTGTACAAACTTAGTCTTTGTCAGTTTAGTCTATACACTCTCATCAGTTTTAGGACTATCTGCTGGTTCATTCAAAAATTGATCTGAACTTCCCAAAATTTCTTTCCATTTAGATTTGTCCAGAATGGTGGGAGAAGTTACCTTAGAAAATTCTTCTTGAGAAGTGAGAAAATCAGGATTCTTTTGGAAGAATTTGGCCCAACCATCTCTGGTTTCATTTATTATCTCATTGACTCTACCCATCATTAGGCCTATTTGTCGGGTTTTGCTACTAAAGATTGTTCTATTTACAAAATCTATACACCTTTTCATTTCCTCATTATTTATAGAGCCACACATACTCAAAAGTTCAACTTCTTTGATCTCTTTGTCCCTCTTGATTGCATCTAATCTCCTTGCATCTAACTTATTGTACAATGATAAGGGATTTTCCTTCAAAATCTCTACCAAAGCCTTCTTATATATATGTCTAAATATAACAAAATTTCTTCTTCCATTTCATTTTGCTCATTATCATCTAAATCTTCATAGAAATTTGAAACATTCTTCAAGATTCCATCTTTAGTTACCTCATCAATTAACTCTGCACAAGTCATTGGGGGGATGATGGTAACATTACCAAATTCAATTGCTTCATCAATCACACTCTTTTTCTTCTTGTTGGGGGTTGCAGGAGCAGATGGAGCAGGCTGCCTCTTCCAAGTAGGTTTCCTTGCCAAAGTTGTGGTTGCAGTTATTACCTTTCTAATTAGCTTCATCCTTGGTTCTACCTTCTTCTCCTCTACCAGAGACTTGTCAACTTTCTTCCTCTATACCCTTCTGAATGCAAGAGGTTGATTTTCCTCTGGATCAAAGTTAGAAGTGATAGAAGAAATGAAAGTTTCAAGCCTCTTCAACTCAAGAGAACTAACCACTGCTAGTTGATCTACTGGTTTAGATCCAAAACCTAGTTTTGTATCTATCTTGTGAATTAAAATACTAAACAAATGCAGACATTTTATCTATTTTCCTTTCTCTTCTTTTCTTGTTGAAGCCAATTTTGACCTCAAGAGCCTTCTCCTCTATAGTGCCAAAGTGTTCAACCTTTTCATCCAAAGGAGCATCAATCAACATTTTAGCATATAAATTCCAGATGTTGTCATCTACTTCATAACCCAATTCAGTGACCCATATAGTCCTAGGTTCTACTGCTTCCATGAGTGTCTCATCTATTTTTACCATGAATCAAATATCAGTGGAGTATTTCTCCATAATGTGTTTGGATATTCTCTCCCCCAGTCTCATGTTTTCTTGAAAAGTTTTGAAGTAACTCCAAATCTTCTCATCCCTATTACTACCAAGAATGGTAATTGCATCTTTGATCTGCATAGCTACCGGTATCTCATGAGCCCAATGTTTCTTTCCCAAACCTGGTAGCTCATTCATGAAGTACAAAATCAAATAGATAATAAGATTGTCAAAATGGAAAGTTCCTTTCTTAACACCTTTGATCTTGCCAAGATTAATCATCAATTCACTCCTTAGCCATTCACACAAGTCATACTTTTCATTATTATTTATCATTTGGTCTACAACATGGATACAGGAACAAACAAAAGAGTTCAATCGACTTGATTGAGTTACCTTGTAGCTGATGATCATGCTGGAAAATTTCACATCTGTGTCTTTGATGGTGTTTACCCTCATTGATCTTCCATCATGGGTTGCGCTGGTGAGCTTCTCAACTGCACTATTGGAGATCTTCTTTCCTAGTTCCTATCCAACTTTAGGTAAGTTGATGACCACCTGAATAACTTCTTTGGTGATCATGTGGGGCCAGTCTAGCTAGATGAATTCATTATGGACCTTGATTAGAACATATCTAATCACTTCATCCTTAAATTCTGGTATGTACAGGATTCCAGTTAACCCTAGATCCTCAATGATTTGATATTCCAGCTTCATTGTTCTGAAGCTGTCTAGTATCACAGATTAATATATTCCCTTGATTTTCTCAGTGCCTAAATCCTCCAATGTGTAGTGAATATAGGCTCTGACATCTTCCATATAAACCATGCCATCGAGAACCCTAAAAAATGTGCTAGTAGAGTCTTCCTTTGTAGCAATTTGGGGAACTTCCTTGAAAATAGTCCTAAGCCTATCCTTAACCTCAACAATAGTGGGATTTGCAATGAAAGTAGGAGAAAATGATGATCTGGATGACATTTCAAAGAAATACCTAGAAAAAAGTTGTCGGATGAAGGATTTTGATTACTTCTCAGATGATTGTTGGAAATCTTTTAGCATGACTTTGCTTGCTCTTGATCACCTATGATTCACCTTTGCTTTGCCTTGGTTTTCTCAAGTGTTGGGTGAGTGAAAATGAGTCCATTTTCCCTTTTTATCAGTGAGTAAACCCTAATTCATCACTGTCATAAATGCTTAGCGATGTGCCCTACCGAATGTCGGTTTCACAGTTTTATGCTAGATTAACCTCCATCAATGATCAATATCACTCTGTAGATCTCTTTCAGGGAATATGCAAGATTTGCAATGAATTTTCCAGCCCCTAAGGCATATGCCTCAGTTACTAGTTGAATTTCTTGTCAGTGTAGGAATGCTCTGTTCTACTGGTGGAGTTGTAGACACCCAAAATTGTCCAGTCTAATTAAATAAATATTTTATTTATTTAATTATCTAAGCCTAATTCTTCTATTAATTAAAAAAATCTTTATTTATTTAATTAATTCATTTATCCTCTTCTAGCCTTATTTCTCATTTAAATAAATACGTTTATTTATTTAAATTATCTTTTTCCTAAATTAAATAAATATCTTATTTATTTAATTATCCCACTTCTTCTATTAATTAAATAAATCTTTATTTATTTAATTAATTCATTAGTCTTTTCTACCCATGACACATGTCATTCATCTCTTAATTCATACACTACCTACCCCTTTCATTATTTTATTATTTCCCTTACCTACCCTCTAATCATAGCCGACCTCCTTTTACACCTCTCAATTTTATCCCTCTATTTCATATAGTGTCTTCTATATAAGGAGATGCTTCCCTCATTATCAAACCCTAATGATGCATCCAAATGACCTAAGTACTTGAGCACTTGACTACACTACGATCCTACTTGCAACCACATTCCGTTCTTTGTTGAGCTCTTGTGCACATAAAATCTAAGAGAAAATATATCAAGCAAGATCAATGGAGATAGGAAGAATGGAGATCAAAACCCTATGGGACATGTGATGGTATAATCTTTGTGATTTCGTTTGATTTGCATTATCTTAGGTAATCTTCATATGTTATGGCAGATCTTTGTTGATTGTTAGGCTAGGGTTTTGTGGTTGAATTCATTTAGCTTTTCAATATCATTATTATTGTTATCCATTTTCACCATATATATTTTGGCACGCCCGGTGGGACTCTTGTCCTTTTTGCATTTAACATCCTTATTGTAGATTTTGTGATGTGAAGTTGCAGATCCGACGTTTTCGGCAGCATTTTGTTATTTCCGCATCTGCGTACTTTCGGATCGCATTTTTGATTTTCTGGCGCATCTGAGACATCTGGATCCGTGTCTATGTTTTGGCAATATTTTATTTTGTAGATTTCAGGAAAACGCGTCTGTGTTGTAAAGTCGCGTCTGCGCTGGTTTTGGCCACGTCTGCGCTGGTTTTGGCCGCGTCTGTGTCCAGAAGACGCGTTTGTGTTCTGTAGCCACGTCTGTGTCTCACAGAACCGCATCTGTGTAACCCACTAGCGTCTGTGTTGAGGGTAACCGCGTCTGTGTTCATCAGATTCAAAATTTTGGGTTTTCATTGATTCAATTTTTTGGATTTTGCATTTAGGATTTCAAATCTGGTTTATTTTGATCTAACATTTTTAGATCTAGCTAACAAAATTGGTGCAGCTTGTCTTGAAAGCAAAATTGTTTGGTCGAAGGCCCCTATTTTCACAAAGTCTTTTGGGTTTTAAAATTTACCTAACTTGTGTGCTTGCAGGAAGGGGTAATCATTTGAAACAATCCAAACTACTAACAACTCTTTGTTGCAGGTCCTTGGCAAGGGTTTTTGGACTTTTATTGTGTGCCTTGTTTTCATAGACTAGCAAACACTTCAATTGGTGCACTAAAATTGAATCATTGTCTTTTGTATCTTGAGCAATAGGCTCTTTTTGTTTAATCTTTAGAGGGCCTGTCTTCCCGTGTGGTCATTAGGACTAATAGTGAGAAGAAAATGACCCAAGTGGTAGTGAGGAAAACCCACCTCTTCCGAACCACTATAAAGAACTGTATTCATGGTGAAAACTATGAATAACGTGTGCTGATTAGTTCATGCCGACACTATGTCTCCCCATAAACCCATTTGATCAAATTTATTTGATCAATTGTAGGGCGTAACCCCTACCGACTGGGAGCCTTCTATATTTACAGAGCTGAAAGTGTCGCATGTATGGCCACACAAGCGGATGCCCTTACTAGCACCTTTTTGTTTTAGAAGCCCAAATCCTTCTAGTTGTTAGGGCAGGAGGTCGGACCTCTGGTAGTGGCCCACACACATATAGTTCTTAGTAGAGATACAGAGTTTGCCACGGGGAGTTTTCGTGGGGACTGATGCTTGGCTGACCCGAGAAGTGAGTGCCGAGGGTGGAGCCAGTGAGGTCAAGCATCTAAGTATCCACTCTGAATAGCATAGCCTCGGGGGTAAAACCCCATGTGGGATCAACAACTATTGTCTTGGCCAGCCATAAGAATTGTGCTTGACTTATGTTAAACATTCAAAACATTCAAGACCAAACAGCAAAACATTGTGTCTTTTGTGTCTTCAAGTGTATGCAAAACATTTTTTTTACATCACACAACACACTTTTCTTGGAATCATTTTGAGTCTAGACACTTGCAAACATTGGGTCTTCATCAACATTGTGTCCTCTTGTCACGAAAAACAGTCAAACAGTCAGATTTGGTCACAACAAAACAACTTCACAGATTGGAAAAAATTGCACAAATTTTACAGAAACGCGTCTGTGTTGGACATAATAGCGTTTGTGTTGTATAACCACGTCTGTGAAGGTCAGAATCATGTCTGTGTTCCAATAGTCAACATTTCACTTTGCAAAAATCTCATAAACGCGTCTATGTTAAACAGAGTAGAGTCACGTCTGCGTCAGGAAACTGCGTTTGTGAAGTATACAGGTGCATCTGTGTCCAGAATTGAAAAACTGTTATAGTCCAACAAACAAACACAGTCAGTTTTGGAATTCTTGAGCTTCCTAGGTTATTTCTCTAGGGTTTCATTTAGCATTCAACTTGTCCTTGGGTCTCACAAAATCCATCATTTCTTCACATTTCGCTTTACATTCACACTTGTCTAAACTTGAGTCAAAAGGTCACTTGCTTGTCCTCATCATACTTTGTCAACACACTACATACAACAACACTTTACTAAGTGGGCCCTCATCAAGGTTTCTTACCTTTGGGTCTCATTTGGTCTTACTTAGAGTCAAGGTCAACTTACCTCATCAAGAGAAACTATCCTCTCTTTGGAAGTCACACCTACTCTACTACATACATACTTGGTCTTACACTTTGGACATTGCAAGTACACTTTAGATTCATTTACATTCCATCCAACTCTTGGTCTTCCATACTCTTTCCATTTTTCATCTAGTCTCACACATCTTGGTCAATACCTAGTTCATGGTTGAAACCCGTCTTCAAAAATCTAGGAGAGAAACTAAAGAGGCTCAAGAGTCCGCAAACATGAGTTCTTATGAGTATGACAATGAGATCTTTTTCAATTCTGATCATACTACATTACCTGACATGGATGCCTATAGAAACATTCCAAATGTTGAGAACATGGACACTATAAACAACAATGCTACACACAATGACAATATGGACAACTTTTCAGTACATTCAGTAGATGTGGAAGAATCCATTATGAATCCCCATTTTAATCGATTGGTTGAGGAAATAATGAGGAGGGATAGACAATACTTTTACAAATGATGGCACAAAGTGGAGCCAAGATACCTCATGATTTTGACATGTCCCAAATAATGGAAAATCAACCTTTGCAACAACCTCACTCCAACATGGATCAAAGGAGACCTAATAGTGGAGGAAATAGAGGACCGCATATGGTACTTGAATCACCATCAGCTTTGCTTCAAAACCCAGAGGTCCCACATACACATGGTCAAACATATGATACTCACCTTCGCAAACCATTATGGAAGTCTTATGGAGAAAAATATGCTCAATCACATACCAATGCTAAGGATCAACCACCAAAGCAATGGGATATTCCAAGGCATGCTCAAAATTTGGACACAAGGAAACCCCATGTCAAATTTGGGGGCAATACAATAGAACATGACATGCCTGTAGAGTATGGTATACATGCACAAAATAGATATGGTGTTCCTCAACATGAATCTATACCAAGTGGTCCATATACGCAGCATCACTATAGACCTCCTCCATATGAACATGTGTATGATCAATATCATCCATATATGCAACATGCTCCTCCTCCAATTGGTGCCTCAAGCATGGGGTATGGTCCAAGAAGTCGATCTCCACCTAAGAGCAATTTGGAGCAACAAATCAGGGATTTACAAAAGAAAATGAGGACATAAATACACCGAAGCCAACATACACAATGAGAGACATATGTCCTTATCCATTTGACAAGAGCATTCCAATGCCTCCTTTTCCTACACACTTTGTGACGCCTAAATTTGATAAGTATAGAGGAAAAGGGGATCCTAAGGCACACATAAGACAATTTTTCACAGCTTGCATTGAGGTAGCAGCAGAAGAGACATATTTGATGAGATTATTCCCACAAAGCTTAGGTGATCAAGCTATGGAATGGTTCTCCCAACTCCCACCTGGTATTAAGTCATGGGGTGATCTAGCAGAGGCATTTATCCAACATTTCTCCTACAACATAGAGATAGACATATCAGTCACTACTTTGTGCAACACCAAGCAAAAAGAGGGAGAATCTTTTGCATCATTCTTACAAAGATGGAGAAATCTAGCCAGCAGATGCTCTTGTGAAATTCCACAAAAACAAATGGTAGAAATGTTCACCCAAAATGTTAACAAAGACATTGGCTATGATCTAAGAAAAGCTTGTTTGTCCACCTTCAAGGACGTTATTGAAAAAGGCTTAGCGATAGAAAAGGTCCTAATTGAACAAGGAGTCATCAAGATATTCAAGGAAAACAAAGATGACTTTAAAGGAAAAGACAAGCCAAGATTTTGGAATAAAAACAAGAATACAGTCAATGATGGTGTTGTTGATGCCAACATAGTGCGACCCAAAGTCATCTTTTTGGGATCAAGTTCTACAAACAATCAAGTGAATACTCAAACAACTTCCAGATCATGAAGGAAGTACACTCCATTGGGAGAACCACTCGAGTCAGTTTTCAAGAAGCTAGTGGCAAACAAAGTAATCACAGTTCTAGATTTTCCTCCATATGAACCAAAGGTTAAACCAAATTGGTGGAATGATGATGAGTATTGTGAATTTCATAAGAGAAAAGGTCATAAGATAGGAAATTGTCATCGACTGAAGAACATCATACAAGATCTCATTGATAGAGGTGACATTGAGATTGAGGGACATTCGTCTAATCAAGAACATGAGATGTTTAAGGAACCATTCCCAAAACATGACAAGGGAAAAGCTAAAGCCACAGAGGATCAAACCAACTATACCAGAGCATCTTACAACTATGATTCAACCATCAATCACATCTCGATGGACAATTACGTCTCTACCATTATCATCAAGGACAAAGCATATGAGAATTCTATTCAGAGACCCAGGATTGTCCTAAAAGGTGTTGGATCTTCTTCCGAACCTACCTCTGAATGTCATGTTACAACCCGCCGAGGTAAAATCACTTTGCAAGGAGCTCCAGCTAAAAACACCATTTCCTCATCAACCAAACCTGAGTATGACCTTGTAGAACAGTTAGGGAAGACACCCGCGCTCATCTCCATCCTTGAGCTCTTACGCATATCCCCCACTCATAAAGCCATTCTTGACAAAACCTTGAGAGACACCATCATTCCTACTGATCTGAATGTGGACCAGTTTCAAGCCATGGTGGGATACCTTTCCATTCCACACTCTCTTACATTCATAGAAGCCGATGACGCCTCCGTAAGTCAGCCACATAATGCACCACTACACGTTGAAGCCTTCCTACACAAACATAGAATAAAATGAGTCCTGACAGATGGAGGAGCAGGTCTAAACATTTGTACATTGAGCACTATTAAACAATTGGGATATTCTGATAAAGCTATGAATTCTACAAACAAAATCACCATCAAGGCATATGATGATGAAGAGTGTTTATCCAAGGGCATAGTCATTTTACCTCTCAGAGTTGGGCCAGTTACAAAGGATGTGGTTTGTCAAGTCCTTGATTTAGATCTCACATACAACATACTTTTGGGATGTCCTTGGATTCATGAAATGAGGGCAGTCCCATCAACATATCATCGATGCATCAAGTTCCCACACAATGGAGTTGAAGTGACCATCAAAGTGGATCCAAATCCATTCATATATTGCAACAATCTGCGACCTTGATCAGAAATAACAATACCAGTCAATTGAGAGGCCATTCCATCTTCAGCATATGTGGATCCAGAATCCTTGAAAGCTTCTACATCAAAACAAGCAGAGATCAAAGAAAAGTTCAAGTTTAAAGACCTGGGATGTGGTGAGTATATCTTTCATGTTGATCAACTCCCACTGCCTAACACATTTTGTCGACAGGAACAATCTACAAGCAATATGCAAGACCAAGGAATTGGGTGTGAACCACCTAGTGTTGTGGCTACTAAGTCTGAATGCAAATCTCCTTTAGTGGTGCAAGCATCTCTTGATATCAACAGTCCTAAGAGTGGTTCCAACAAAGAATCTATTGAGCATATCACCAGCCCTCTTGAAAGCTCACATAGCCTTACCATTTCATCCACTCATTCCATTTTCTCTCCTCTCCTAGACTTGGATCAACAAGAATTACAAAAGCCCTTACTAATCGGGGATCAAAAATCAAGCTTTGAAAAGAAAAATCTAAAAGTCAAAAATAAAGAAAAATCCTTTAGTCCAAATCAAAATCAAAAGCTACTAGACTCTGCAAAGATCAAAGTCAAGGATAAAAAACCTATGAAGAAAAAAGTGCAAGAGATGATCTCCCCTAATATCAAAATAACTGGGGGCAAAAGTTCTAAAATTTCAAGTCAAAAAGCATACTTGTTGATCCTAAGTCTCCATCATGCTATGATACTTTCACTTCTTTTCACAATCATAAGCCTTCATCACTCATTCACTTGTTCCGCACATCCTTTCCCTTCTGGCGATACATCATGGACCTTTAATGGAGCTTCCTTGAAGGACTTTGTTATTAGGGATGCCCAAACTTCTGTAGGTGACATGCATACGGGCTTGTGTAGTCCACACACTAGTAATTCTATCGCAGTTCCTTCATTAAGGAAGACAGACACTCAAGCTACACATCATTCAGTCAAGGAACAATGCAAATACAATCACAAGGTAAAGCCTCACACATTTGAGGTAGGGGACTTAGTTCTCAGAGAAAATCCTAAAAATCAACAAGACAGAGAGAAGAAGGGCAAGTTCGAACCAAACTGGCTTGGTCCCTACATTATTATAGCAACATATGGATCTGGTGCATATCATCTCTCAACTATAGAAGGTGAACCTTTGGAGGATCCTATCAACAGCATGCACCTTCGTAGGTTTTACACATAGCTTTTCAAAGTATCCTAATTCAAAAAATACAAAAAAAATTATAAAACAAAAAAAATCGTTACTTGGTGAAAACTTGGCAAACAGGCACCTTGTGACACAAAAAACATTGAAAAACTGAAAAAAGTAAAGAGAAATAATTTCATCCAACAGTGAAAACCACTTTGGTGGTGCCCTGGGAAAGTACCATGGTGAAAACTAGGTCACCAACGCCATGCGTAGAGACATTGCTCCTCCCTCCTTCAGGATTCTCTTTCATCACTTCACTTTGCACACACTCACAACCAATTCATCCATAATAAACTTACCCATTCCCATCATGACTTGTTATTGATCTACCCAAGATTGGTTAGCCATTCATAATAAACCTCCCTTTTCACCTCCCTTTCCATCCATAATAAATCAAATCCTATCTGTGGCTAAGGCAAATCCTACGTCTAGTGATGGGTGTGGAACTGAGAGCATCACATGTTTCAAGGAGTACAGTTTCTTCCAACTTTCTTCAGTCTATCCATGCACAATCCGCAATAAAGCAACATCTACATCATAGATCCACAATAAAGTTTTGTCTTCTTCGCAATAAAGTATCAGTTTCATGGATTCAGTCAGTTTTAGATGAGACACAGCAGCAACAATGGGCTTCAACAAATCAAATCTTTCAATAGACTCAGACAACATATGGTTCAGTGCTATCTATCCATTTTGTGAAAGTAAACATTGTGACCACAATCAAATAAGACTTATACAAGTGACAAGAGACACTAAACTTGAGGACTACAATGGATGTTGGTGTCGAGTCTTGGTTTTCTTTTGATTTTATCTTTTGGTGACATGTCTTTTAGCTTTTCCGGGATGTCTCTGATTAGAGATTCTATCTCCAGGATGTCTTTGGCTAGAAGGGCGAGGATGGGGTATCGTCACCTATTTGTATTTGCTGTCTGTGGATGGTCTCTTAGTAATGCTATGACTTGTCCAAGGATATGAGGACACTATGAGTCTAGTGTGAACCGGGGCATTCCTTGTTTATGACTGTCTTATCTCCATGCAAATAGGTACAATGATTTTCTGGGTTGAACATATGCCTCGATTGTCATAACCTACTTGCCATAATAAAGCTCAATGATGATAACGCACAAGAAGCTCTTCCACTTTCATATCTTCTGTCTTTCATCCCCCTTTCTTGATTGACTTCCATCGTTCTTCTCGAGTCCGTGTAGCCTGCTATCACATGACTGAGTATAATGACACACCAAAAACATTTGCATTTCATGTAGTTGCACCTACATTACCACATATAAGCATTTCATACATACATATAGATATCACAACTGCATCACATCCTGCACACAACACCTGTTAGCACAATTTACATTTGCATTATCATATTCATCTGCATTACATACATTCACATTTGCATCTTGCATACACATATAAAACATAAAAGAACACAAAAATACTACATTACATCATATAAATATTTGCATCCATATCATAAGCATACATCATGAAACATCTCATCACATAGGTACACATGCATATAGCTACCGCAAAGATGAATCATCTCATATATATAATCATAAAAGTGTCATGATACAATGATGTCAAAATCATATGGCTACAATCACCCGCATGTGTCTACAATACAAAAATGATACAAAACTGATACAAAGGGAGCCCTCTATGGCTATGATGAACTCCCTCCCTTGGAGCTACTTGGCCTCGACGGAATCTGAACCCCTAAAGGACCCACCCCAGGGTCATCCCTCCTGTCTCCTCTATCTGGTGGTGGTGGAGGACCCATCACCCCACCACTCGATGCCTATCTTCTCCGGCTCCCTCCCATAGCTGTCGCTGTACATGACGGTCTATGGAAGCTCCTTTCCCACTGATCTGCTGGCACTGCACCATAGTAGAGGTCTCTCCAGTAGGCAATCTCCTCCCCTGCCCGTAGGACATAAGCATATCCTTCCCCTGTATCATCCGTTGCCTGTCTCTCGGCCCTCAGTGCTGTCTTCACCTCTGTATAGCACTGGATAGCCTGATCTAGCTCTTGCTCAGTATCTCGGAGCCTCCTCCTGAGCCGATCCCTCTCCCTCTCCAACTCCTGTATCTCATCTACCTGGCCCTAGCAGATCTCCCTCAGATCTAGCAGCTCATCCTCCACTGGGTCAACCCCCTCCACCTCTGCCTGTGGCTCCCCCTATATGGGTACCTCCCCCTGTGCCTCCCCCTGTGCCTACCCCTATGCCTATGCCTATACCTATACCTGTACTGGTGCCTATACTAGTACCTATCTCTGTCCCTATCCCTGCACCTGTACCTGTCTGGGACCCTGTGCTACTGGCACCTGTAGCGGCAATCCATCGCGACCCCTCACTACCCGAGGCTGCCTCTCCTCACCACCCTCCCTTCGAGGTGCAACTCGCCTCTCTCCAACGGCTCCCCTCCTCCTCCGTCGGCCTCTGCCCCCATCCCCTCCACCATCATCATCATCTCCACCCCCATCTCCATCCAATGGCTCCCCTGGATCCATCAACCGTGGGAAGGGATGCTCTGCCCAGTATGCTGTGTACTTAGCATCCATGCCAGCATCCTCGATCTTTGGCCACATTTCCCAGGGTAGGGGTATCATCTCTACCAGCTGTGTCACTGCTTGATCATATGACAGCAAGGGCCCAAACTGTGCCTGATCTCTAACTGTCCATGCATACCAGCCTGAGCCCTGGAGCATCCTCTGAATCCGGCCAAACTGTCGGCCAATCCTATCTACCAGCTACCTCTCCAGCACATAGGGCATCCGCCTAATCAGATACCTGCTCTAGAAGGTGTAAGGAAGCTCAACTGCATCATCCTCCCACTACTCACATCTCAGATATCGCCTCCATATGACCATATCAATGTCATCTATCACTCGTCGCCAGTGCTCCAACCTGCCAATCCGTAGTTGTGATGTGATCATATCATACAAATGAACAATGCTGCATCCATGTCCCCTACCTCTGAAGTGTATCGGCCTCATCACTAGGAGATGCTCATAAGCCCATACCTGCAGCAATGTCACTCTGTAGCCCAATCCCACTGATCCATGGTAGACAAACTGATGAAGCTCATAATACAAATGGGCCAACACGCATGGTCCCTAAGCATATCTGGTGTGCTGCATCACCAGTGTCTCCAGTGCTCCTCCCCAACCCACAGCCAACCCCCATGTTGCCCTATCTGGACACAGGAACCCACTGATAGCTCCTCCTATCACTGCCGGCAATGCTAACCCTGTGGCTGTCATGGTGTCCCATGCCACATGTCCTACCCTCATCTCCAGTCCTAGGTCCTAGAACACCCATCTCAATGCCTCCATGTCTCCATCTTGATCGTATGGGATTAGCTCCCCATCGATCGGTATCCATAGAATCCTGTATACATCCTCTAGGGTGACTGTCATCTCACCCATCGGCAAATGGAATGTGCACGTCTTAGAGTGTCATCTCTCAGCTAATGTAGTCAGTAGTCCCATGTTCACCCGAAACTCAGGCACATATAGCACATGTCTCAATCCCATCTCCTCGATAGCAGCTTTCTCCTCGGCTATCAACTCAGGTCTCAACCTCTAAGTAGACGAGAATCTCTCTCGTGACTCCAGCATCGGCAAATACTCCTGCAGTCAAGCAAATCACTCATGTTAGTCATAGTGGCATTCCTTGTTTATCACAAAATGCTACTTTTTATCTACATGCATATGGCTATCTATCCTAGTGACATTCACTGTTCATCACAAAGTGTTGCTTCTATCCTGGTGGTACTCCCTGTTCATCACAAAGTACTACGTGTGTGACATTCACTGTTCATCACAAAGTGTTACTCATATTTGCACTCCCTGTTCATCACAAAGTGCTGCTCATATTTTAGTACTCCCTATTCATTATAAAGTACTCTATCTTGGTACTCATTGTTCATCACAAAGTGCCTTGATCTATCCTAATCTTCCCTAGAGGACTTGCTTGAGTGTATCCTCTCAGCAGCTTATCAAATCAACAACGTATGTTCATCATAGAACTATCGATTTGACCTCGAAGACAAAACTAAACACAAACGTGCTTACTTGACATAAACGAGCTTGCAGACTGCACAGACAAGCCTGAAAAACATAGACGTGCCTGATTGACACAGACGTGCCTATGCTCTGCACAGACACGCCTGCGCGACACAGACGTGCCTTCTTGGCACAAACGTGTTCGCAATTGACATAGACACGGGTTCAAACATAGATGCGCCTGGCACAAACACAGACATGCCTGACACCAATGCAGAGGCACCTGGATGTTTTTTTGACACTTTTTGGACCCTATCTAGCATGCATTAATGACAAAATTAAATGCATCAAAGTACGAGGAGGTTTGGTGGTACTTACCGGCTCTCCTGCCTCTGCTGGCCTCTGAAATCGGCGAACGCGGTCGAATCTATGGATGAAGGCCATCGCTGCTGACTGCTGCTGCTCTATCTTTGCTCTGCAATTTTCTCTCATGGATGTGTAGATGACAATGAAGATGTATTTTCCCCCGTGGTCTATCTTATAGCCTACCCTAGCCCTCGCCTTCATTTCCCGCGTCAGTCTTCTTTATCCCGTGACTCTGTCACTTTATCCAATCAGTCCATTCTAGCCTCTCTTTCTTATTGATAGATTGTTTGCAATCTTTTCACAAATTTTCATCCAATCTCTCGAGGGGGCATATCATTCCCATCCTGGGGCAACTCTGTATCAGTTCATCTTATCTTCTTTGAAAAAACACGACAAGCCGCATTGTCTCAAAGAGAGGCAAAATGTAGACACCCAAAATTGTCCAGTCTAATTAAATAAATATTTTATTTATTTAATTATCTAAGCCTAATTCTTCTATTAATTAAAAAAATCTTTATTTATTTAATTAATTCATTTATCCTCTTCTAGCCTTATTTCTCATTTAAATAAATACATTTATTTATTTAAATTATCTTTTTCCTAAATTAAATAAATATCTTATTTATTTAATTATCCCACTTCTTCTATTAATTAAATAAATCTTTATTTATTTAATTAATTCATTAGTCTTTTCTACCCATGACACATGTCATTCATCTCTTAATTCATACACTACCTACCCCTTTCATTATTTTATTATTTCCCTTACCTACCCTCTAATCATAGCCGACCTCCTTTTACACCTCTCAATCTTATCCCTCTATTTCATATAGTGTCTTCTATATAAGGAGATGCTTCCCTCATTATCAAACCCTAATGATGCATCCAAATGACCTAAGTACTTGATCACTTGACTACACTACGATCCTACTTGCAACCACATTCCATTCTTTGTTGAGCTCTTGTGCACATAAAATCTAAGAGCAAATATATCAAGCAAGATCAATGGAGATAGGAAGAATGGAGATCAAAACCCTATGGGACATGTGATGGTATAATCTTTGTGATTTCGTTTGATTTGCATTGTCTTAGGTAATCTTCATATGTTATGGTGGATCTTTGTTGATTGTTAGGCTAGGGTTTTGTGGTTGAATTCATTTAGCCTTTCAATATCATTATTGTTGTTATCCATTTTCACCATATACAAGAGTTACAAGTGTAGTTACTGGTGTAGTTTCATCTCCACTTGGTTATTCAAATTTTCTAATCCATCTCTTGGTTTGATCTTGTTGTATTTCATCTACCTTATGTTTTCCTTTCTCATTTTCTGTATCATTTCTAACCGATGTAGTCTTGCTTTTGCAGTACTTAGCAATATGACCTATTTCGTTGCATGCATAACATGTAACATTGTTTGTTTGAATTACCTTGACATATCTGATGTCATTTCTTGACATATATTGATTAGCCAAATGTCCAAAATTTCCACATGCATGACATTTAACATTCATTCTGCAATCTTCTTACTTATGACTATATTTCTTGCAATTTGTGCATTGACTGGAAACTTAATTATAGTTTTGATTTTCTCTATTTCTACATTGTCTAGCCATATGCCCAAATTTATTATAGACAAGGCATCTACCATTGAATTTGTAAGAATTAGATTTCCTTACTAGTTTCCTCTGGTCTAATGAGTTCTACATATCAGTTGTCTGATCTTCATTTGCAGTACCGGATCTTTCACCTTGTACAAATCCAAGTCCTCTAGAATATTCACTCTGCCTTTGTCTTTTCAATAAATCATCCAACTATGCAACACTAATCCAAATTTTTTCTTTATACTCACTTGCAGTAGTTAGATCATCTCTCAGAGTCATTATTTATCTGTCTAGCTCTTGTTCATTATTCTAGGATTGTACCAAATCGATTCTCAACAGATTATCCTCATGAGTCAATCTGCCACATTCTTCAAATTTGTTCTTTAGAGATATAGCAAGGTTTTCTTCCTTCTTCTTTCTGTCCTCAATATCTTTTGATAACCTCATAGTCAGGTCTTGCATTTCATTCTTCATGAGCATGTTAGCTTAACTCAATTTCTGACATTGTTCCTTAAGTGCATTTTTCTCTTCATCATCCTGGCTTTGCAAAAGTTCCTTTCTCTTAGCTTGAGCATATGATAACCTTTCCTGCAGAACAAGAATGAATTCATTAACTAAATTCAATTCATCTTGCAGTTTTAGGTTCTTCATCCTTTCAGCATCATAATCCTCAAGTGCCATCTCAAGTTGCTTCTCTATAGCCATATTCAATGATTCTGATTTCAGGATCTTCCTCAAGTTGTTAAACTTCCTCTGAGGTACCAGGCTCTGATACCAATTTTTGGAATACAATGAATCCAAGAACGCTAAGAGGGGGGACTGAATCAGTGTTCTGTTGGTAATACAAGATTTTAACCTTTTATAACATACATATATAAACCGGTAAATTAAGAAACATATAACATGAAGTAAATAAACTAGCCACATGAATGAATACCATAACACACAAAAATTATACATGGAAAACCTCAAAGAGGAAAAACCACGATGGGATTTGTGACCCATAATATCAATTCACTGGCCATATGAAATATATTACATAGTATGGGGGCCTGCACATGTAGGAAGGAACATTTCTCAACACAAAAGAGTCTCACTGACTACAAGCTTCTATTGAGATAACTTAGCAATACTGGTAAACTCGCAAAATGCATCTGCAATGCCAAAAAGAGTTTTGGTTAAAGTTCTAGTCTGTACCAGTTCATAAACCCTCAACCCTTCTACCGGTATCTCCTTTCCTCCAAGAATGCCTTACAAACCATCTACTAATCATATCATGATAATAAATTTGCATCACCTTGTTCTACTACCTTATCATATATATGTCCAAAAAATGTCCTAATAGACTGACTTATATACCCTTTACAAACAATATGCCTTATGTCGTCTTACAATACAGAAATATATTCAATGTCGGCCCTATACAATAATTACAAAATTATTTTACAAATAAAACCTTTCGCATCCCAAACTGATGTCGGCTTCACTAAAGTGTTGGATGTTGGTGTCGGTGATGACCCTGAATTCTCCAATGTCAGTATCCATCGGTGTATGCCTCCAAATGTCAATATATACCTTCAATAGAATCTTGTTGCCATAAATGACAATATATCAATCCAATGAGTGTCAATTGCCAACAGTGGGTCCCCAACTATTGGTTCCTTACCATCCGCCTGAGGATCTGCAATCTCAGGTGCATCTCGTGATCCTTCCTTACCGCCTGCATCTTGGATTGCAGGGATAGCACCGGACTTCCCACTGAAACCAGAATTCAAAATTCCTTTCTGCACTATTACCATGTTCAAATTATAAAACCAAAGCAATCATGAATACTTGGGATAAATGTTAACCAATCATGAATACTTGGGAGAAACATGCCCTAGGTTTTGAAATTGTTGATGAAGACTTGATATTGTTGATTTATCCCTGAATTCGCAAATTTGGAGCTTCACATTAGGAATAGCTTTCTCCTCATAATAATTGCACTTCAATTTTCTCCTTCATTGATAAGAAAGGATAATTTTCTTATATATGAAATTCTAATTTTGCATTGATAAAAGGATGAGTTAAAATAATTATTTTTTCACGTTGGAGATAGATCTAGAAATATCAAGGATGACACTTTATCCTCTTGAAATTATAGCCAAAAAGTATTAGACTTTGTGGCTAAGCCACACAATCCCAACAAAATAAGCCTAAATTTTAAGGGTTGCAAGATAATAAGGCTTTGGTATCATATCTATAATTTATATGCAAAATTATGATATTTAGTCAAGGAAAAGGTATCTTGAAATTTAAAATGGGATATGACTCATAAAGAATTAAAATGATGTAAGATAAATGGCACACCTAAAATAAGAGTCCAAATAAGAGTGTGATGATGTTTTAAAATAAGAAAGGACTCATACTATTGAGTTAAATATTAATTTAATGCTAGAAAAGGTCCTATAATGCATAGAAGAGTGGGAAACACTAAAATCCGTTCTAGGAGAGTACAAAATTGGACTTATAATTAAAGGAGTACAATTTATGACACTAAAATAACTATGTTTGTAGTTGAATAAGTTTACTTAGAAGTCAAGAAGGCTTCTAACACCTATCAATATCAATGTCAACATTGTGGTTTATGTTTAGCATTTAGGTAGAATAAAAAAATATTATCTACATCCATGGAACTAGACATTTGAGTACAAAAATATTGCATCCCAATCCATCCCATCCATCATACTACCCTAAAAATACTAATGCAAAAATTTTAGAAAATAAATAAATAAGAAGAAAAAGAAAAAAATATCATAAAAAACAAAATAGTTAAGAGAATCATTTTGTCTAATAATTAAAATCGTGCTCATGGAACCTTAAAAAATTGTCCATGTGATGAAAACTCATTCTTTGACATCATGCATAAATCTACTATATACAAGGACATTACACTCAGGAGAAAGCTTTTCCCATCTTATTATACACATCCATAAAAAATTCAAATATTTCCCATCACATCAAAAATTGATAAGGATAGGGGTACAATATTGAAACATGCTTTGGATACCTCTTGGTATACCCAATCTCTTGCAACTAGTCCTACAATATATTTTTACAAGAATAATAATGTAGTATCATGAGTCCCATATCTAGAGTGGGGTACATTATTCTTATGTGACATAGTCCTTGGAGATCACATTTTAAAACCCTCCATCAATCCATATTGACCCCCCATCCATCCCATTCACTATCTAAATTATCTTAATTATTCCATCTAATTCTCCCTTTATCTATGTCTCCAAACTTGATCTTCCCTTGTCATTGGTTACAAAAAGGGTTATCTCAAGATAATCCAATGCAATAATCCCATGCATTTTAAAAATTATGATATAGTGTTGTCAATTCCAATTCACACAAATTTTGTACCCAACCTTGATACAAGACTTTATTCATATAAAACCATCATTATTAGGATATACCATTCCTAATTTTTGCATTATTCTCAAGATATATTAATAGTCCACTATCATCAACATTGTCATCAATCAATATTTGGTTTTCATCTTAATGAAGGAAAACAAATCTTTGTATTTTTTGTGCATGCTTGCTTGGTTTCTTGCATGTTTTTTATCATGTTTGAATTTTTAATGGTCCTTATAGTATATCATTATACTGACATCATGGTCCTATATCATGGTCCCATATTACATGTGATTGTTTGTGGTCTTTTCTTTGGGTCATTCCTTCATGAATACATGATGTGTCATCATCATGACCCATTATATCATGATGCATAACACCTATGTAATCTTAAAATATTTCTCCAACATATCAAAGTCTTTTAATCAATTCCAAGCATGTACCTTTGCTCATAAATCCATCATTCTCATCCACATTAACTATAATCAATATTTCCCATTACCACAACCATCAATACTTGTGTGTGTGAAAAAGTGGTTTGTAGCTGCAAGCACAACACTTCAATTAAGTCATTATATGCATGGTTAATAATCAATAATCAATAAGTAATAAACCATTAAAAAGCGACTAATTGCCTTCTAAAAGATGCGAGGATAAGATTGCTCTCAAATTGTTATAAGCAATACCAGTGACTAGACTACACCAAGATGAAGGATTTTATCTATATGATATTTAACTATATGGATGCAAGATGGATGAATAATTCAAGAAAATAATCAATTCAAGTAATAATGGATGTAAGCAATAATGGATTCAAGCAATAATGGACTCAAGCAATAATGGATGCAAGCAATCTAAAAAGCACAATGATCTTCAATGACTCCAGAGCGAAATTAGCATGATAATAATCTCCAAGGGTGTTCTCAAAAATCTCTGGGGTAAATCGGAATGAGAGCTGAAGACTAAATTTATAGAGAATCACAAGAGAAAAAGCTCAATTTAGGATTAATTGAAAATTGATTGAGAAAGCAGGTTTAGTTAACCTTGAGATAGATTCCAATTATAGTTTAATTGAAACGCATTCAAATTAGAAGTCCAAGTTGCATTGGAAATAATAATAAATCAATTCCATGCATTTGTGATAAAAATAGATAATTCTTTAATTTATTCAAGAAAAGAGTCTTTTTAATGCAAGTGAACTTCTTTTTCTAAAAAGCTTTGAGTTCCAATTTTAGAGAATAATTCAATTAAATTGCCTTTCTGATTTCAAGTTCTAAATTTAGAAAAAGAAATAATATCTCAAGTTTGATTTCTCTCTCAATTCAATTCTTTTATTTAATTTTCAATTCAACTCTTTTTTTGTATTTAATTCCTCTTTTGTAATAAATTAATTCCTTTTGCATGATTAAATGGCAAATTTATTAATTAATTAAATATGAAAGGATATTTAATAAATTAAAATAGGATAATTGATCAAAAATGATATTCTTGGAAATGATCCGATTAATTAAATAAATATTTAATTAATATTGAGTAATTGATTTGCCATGTGATTTTTGATGATTAAAGAGTTAATAATGTGCTCAAGGTTGATTTAATTGCCTTTGGTTAGGACCTTGGTGATGTTGTCGAGATTAGGGGCCCATGGTTTAGATGACCATTTTTAGGGTATTACAATACTCACACCTTATAATCCCATATTCTACCCATTATCCCTCTATCCATCTATCCATAATTCTCATCTTCATCCATCCTTCATTCAACTATCATTTCACTTACTAACATTCATCTTTTTTAATCCCTTACTTGTTCATCCTTAGCATCCATCCTTTTACTCATTATTCATCATACCCAATAATTTTCATCCATCCCTTCCCTTCTAGATTAATTAATATTCTTTTTTCATTTCATTCTTAACATCCTTGCTGATATACATTTCTAAGAGCACACCCATGATATCTTAAAGTACCTATCCTCTCAAGAGGGAATCCTATCACTATGTCCTTCAAAATCAAAATTGGCATTCTAAATCCAAAATCCATTTAAGTTTTTAGGTATCAATCAAACCTAAGTTTCAATCAATTGATTCAATCTCCCAATCAAATCATCAAATAATCAAAGCTAAAATCTTAATGCTTGAAGTATATT
Source organism: Cryptomeria japonica (assembly GCF_030272615.1). Taxonomy (NCBI): domain Eukaryota; kingdom Viridiplantae; phylum Streptophyta; class Pinopsida; order Cupressales; family Cupressaceae; genus Cryptomeria; species Cryptomeria japonica. The sequence continues at coordinate 468,469,338 of NC_081408.1, forward strand.
ATCACCAATTTTGTTCTCTAGAATGTTTTTATTTACTTTCTTTCAAATGATGTTACTTCTCCTAGTCACAACACCATTTCAAAGAGGGCCAAAATGTAAATGCCTAAAATTTTCCTATTAACTACCCCTTCTAGTCTTATGTGTAATATCAATTTAACACATCATATTCAATATTATCAATAATTGATATTTCTTAGTCATGTTCTGATTAATTAAAAAAAAAAGGTTTTCAAGACCCAAAACCTTTAACAAAGGAGATTAAGATAAGACAATAAAAAGTCTAGAGCTTTTAAACCGCTTACAAAACGATTGGAAAAAAAGCCAGCAAACCAAAAAGAAAGCTAAAGATAAAAACAACAAAGAAACAAGAAAAGCACTACATAGCTATAGTCTTCAGCAAGTCCTCCGCCTTTTTCACCAACTGGTCATAGGTGGCCCCAACAACTTTGAGATCTTCTAGGTGCTTGTTAGGTTTCTTTTCTTTCTTTTTGCCTCTGGTTTGGGTTTTGGGTCCTTGAGCATCCCCCGTACCTTCAATGTCTGGGTCAATATCTAGGGTCTCCTTCTCTTCATCTAGTTTGCTAATGAGAGTATTAGTGTTGCTAGCAGAAATATTCAAGATGCTTAAACTCTATTCAGCAATACTCTTCAGGCACTCCTCAATTTTGTTGACTTTACTGGCGGTACCTGAGATAGTTTGATCATTAGCGTCAGTAAGATTTTTCCTTTCCATCAGATCTTTCTCTATTTTCTCTATTTTCTCAAATCTAGGGTTGAAGGAGTCTCTTATATTTTCAGCTTTTGCAATGGTATTTTTCAAATCCTTAATGTAATCAGCCATAGTCTTCCCTTCCCCAGTGTTGATGGTTTCCAAAATTTGAATTATGTTGTTGAGTTTTTTGTTGTCATTCACAACTTTCTTGTAACCAGTTATAAGCCACTCCATAGTATCCATGAAACCTTGCATACCATCTAGAGGAGGGTTAGGGGGGATCAACCTTACTAGGGATATCCTGTTCCTTTTTTGGGGTGTCCCGAATAGTAGTTGTGTCTTCAACCCTAAGAGCCTCACCCGTGGTCACCTTCTACGAGTTCTGTTTGGCTTCCGAGGTCCTTTCCTACTTATAAACCTCCAACTCCTTCACATTCTCCTCCTTACTCTTGTGCTTATTTCTAGTCCAGGTGTGAAATTTAGTTTTCTTTTTCAGCGAACCTTGAGGGTTCTCCTTCTCTGAGTCTTCAAAGACCTCCTTCTCCGAGGAAGGGCTAATCTAGAGGATTCTGCCTTTAGGTTTTTTACCCTTAGAGGAAGAAGGTCTTGTTTTAATGTGTTTCCTCTTCTTTCCAATTTCATAATCTAAAACATCCAAACTCTCCTTAGAATCACTTGATGGGTCACTATCAAACTCCTCATCCACTAAAAAGGAAGAGTCAGACCCATCCTCCTCAGACTCTATAGAGGGCTACAGGCAGGCTATTTGATTGGCCTTGAGATGGTCGTAAATAAAGACCATTAAGCCTTGATGCATGGTAGTATCCCCCATAGGATTCTCTTTGTAGGCCTTAATAGTGGCATTCATCGAGCAAAGCAGAAAATGAGGAAATTTAACCTTCTCATCATGCCTAAAATGATTCAGTAAGATAAAATGGTAGCCATAAACTTTTGTAAACCTACCATCTAAAGTAATGTAGCGTATTAAAACAAAGAGGACCTCCCGCTAGGGTTTAACAAAAGCCCTAAGTGGGTAGTAAGTTTTACTTAACTTCACCAGGCATTTTTTCTCCTTCTCAGTTTTTGGATATCTGTAAATGGCCTCCTTACTAACTTTTTTGTCTCTGTAGAAGTTGCATCCTTCCCTTCTGAGGCCCATGGCTTGGGCAATAAGGTCTTCATCAATTTCAACAGTCTAGTCTCCCATTTTCAGCATACCCTTTCTCCAGTTTTTGTAGAAAAAACTGGTAACTGTGCCATCCCATCCGTGGAGTCTCTCCATGAATTTTGAAAAACCACCCTTCTGTAGGATGCTCTAGACCTCCTCCTTCTATTTCCATTCTTTGCAGTTGCTTGGTTTGTATTGTCGCCTGTTACTACCCATATTTTCACTGTTCAGAGCCGAATTTTGAAACTTGCAGAAAGTTTTAGCCAAAAAGCTTATCGGAAAAATCAAATTAACCCAGAAAGCGTGGGAAGTGATCGAATAAGTATTATAATAAATGAGGCTCTAATTATTATAATAACTCGAAGTACTCCAATTAGTCCTTTTCATTATTATTGTGTCCATCAAAAATCTTTGGAATGCTTCTATATCGATCCTTAAAAATGATTAGTCTAACATTTTCAGGGAGTCCTTGTTCTGTCGTCCACGTAATCATCTCATCTTTGTTAACCGTCACATTGGCAGCCCAGTCAGCAGAGCTATTGGCCTCACGGTAGATGTGACATTTCTTAGTCATGTTATTCCTATTGAACCAAATGAATTAAATAAATTATATTTATTTAGTTAAGTTATTTGAGTTGATATATTCACCACATCATCACTAAGTTGATTAAAATAATTAAAACTTTTAATTAGAATTTTTTTTTTGTATCATTAAATGAGTAATTAATTTTATTGTTTAATTAGCCTTATTTTTATACAATATTACTAAAAACTTAAATAATTGAATTGCATTTATTATTTAGTTTAATTTAATTAGCACATCATAATTACTAGCTAATTAAATAAATGTATTATTTAATTATCCCAATATTCCTCCACCATCCCAAAATAAATGTTTTTCCTCTTAATTGTTAAATTGACTTTATGGTGGCAAAAAAATACTACTTTTAGTAAATGCAATATTAGTCATTCATCTTATTAAAATATTCCTTTTTCTCCTTGATCCTTAGAAAATTATTCTCACTCAATCCTCACTATAGATGATCTCATCGTCAAATCTTGGTCATACATCATTTTTACCAAAACCTTATAAATTGATAGATTATCCATAGTGTAAAGGGAATAATTTAAAAAACACAAGTTACAAATGATAGTGAGATTCAAAGCATTAACAAAGCAACTACATTTCAATGTCTCATTGATCATCATGAGATTTCCCATTCCATCAATGGAGTTCTGTGATATTGTATTGTTGAAATATTTATTTTTAACTTCATTTGCTTAACTTGAGGTGGTGTGTAAGTTAGAATAGGAGGATTTTGCTTTCATTTCGTTTTTAGTTTATTTTTGAACTAGTGCTCACTAATATGTTACTTTATCAAGATTGAACTATATATATTTTGAGTCAAACTCATTGACTTATTTTTGGATAGCGGTTCTCACAAACCCATCTCTCATTAGTATGAATGGTCTACTTAGCACTCATTTCATCTAGGTGACGCTCATTAGCAAGAATCATTGAAACTTCCTAGAAGGTCACCCATTTTAGTGTACTACTCTAACTCAAGCACAATTCAAATTGGATTTTTCCCTATAATCAATATGTCGGTATTTTGGTATGGTTTTGTCATTGATGTCAACACCTATTAAAACTCTAGCACTTTGGAGATCTAGAAACATTCATCGGCAAGCAAGTGACTTTTACACAGTCACCGGTATATGGTACACCGATAGGAAATAATGATCATCGACACTTGGAATGACTTGGAAAACACTTGGTAATGTCAAAGACATTGTTTGGACATCTTATTTTGGAGAATTGCTTATTGGCATATTCATATTTGCATATTTGTTGTTATGGGCAAATAGGTCTAGGGTTACACCAGCAGGTTTATCTTTTCCAGATCAGCGCGACATGTTATGGAGCTGATTAATTGTTGTTGTAAATGCTTCAAACCGACATGTTCAATCGGTTATTGCATCAGATATTGTATTGTTTGTAAAATGATTTTATTGTAATATCTTGTAGAGCTGACCTACAAAAATTGGTCTTAGGTTATGGTATAAATGTAAGGCCTTAACTGTAAGATCGATGGAGGAATGTGAAAGAGGTTTTGTGCGAGGGTATATGCAAGATTAAGAAGAGCTATATACGTAGACATCATTTGAAGGTGAAGCTAGGTTTTTGTGAAAGCATATTAGAACTACACCGATACCGAATCCAGCATATGAAGATGCAATTTTGTGCAATACATTCTTATTAGATTTAACCATCTAACTGTAGTCAGTGTGACTCCCATTTGTGATTGAGCAGTGAGCTCTAGGTGCTTGGCCTTTCTGCATGTGCAGACACCATTTATGTACACTTACTATCTGCAGTAGTATCATCTGATTGTGGGTAAGGTTTCCCACTGTGGTTTTTCCCCTTGCAGGGTTTCCACGTACAAACATTGGTGTTATGTGTTGTGGATGATTTTGCCTTTTAGTTTCATGCATTAATCTTTACTGGTATTGCATTTATCTGTTAAATCTGTCCACTGCTATAGCAAACTATTTCACTGGTATTAAGCAGTAATTTAATTAAGTTGTTTTTGGTTTAATATTTTTAGACAACTGATTCACCCCCCCCTCTCAGTTGTCTCTGGGACCTAACAATTGGTATCAGAGCTTAGTCTTCTTTTGCAGAAGTTAAACAACTTGAGGAGATACAATGTCTACTAACTATTTCAGGAAGAACAATCCTAAACTTGATGGAACCAACTATGGCATATGGAAGATCAGAATGGAGACACATCTGAATTGCATTGGAAAGGACATCTAGGAAGTTACAAGGAATGGTTATACTACTGTTACTTCCAGTCAACCTAATCCACCTAACTTGACTAAAGATGAGGAAAATGATTGCAAAGCAAGAGAAGCACTTTTGAGCGCATTAACAAATCAGCAAATCATGGGATTATCAGATAGATCAACTGCTAAATCTATTTGGGATCATTTGGAAACATTGAATGAAGCAGATTCCATAGTCAAAATTCCAAAATTTGAAAGCTTCCAGGTCAGGTATGAAAATCTGAAAATGGAAGAAGATGAAAGGATTTATGCTTTTATGGAAAGAGTTAATGAAATTGTTTTGGGTATTAAATGTTGTGGAGGAACCTTAAGTGAAGATGAAATTGTTTCAAAAGTTTTAAGAGGATTACCACTGGCATATAAAATGAAGGTTACTGCTATAAATGAGTTAAGAACAATGCCTAATACATCAGTAACTAGAGATACATTGATTGGAAAACTTTCAGCCTTTGAGATTGAGGAATTTGCTCCTGTTGCTACTATAAAGACAGATTTAGCCTTTAAAGCATCAACATCATCTACATCATCATTTGACAAATCTGATTGGAAAGCTTTTTATGCAAGAGAACTTGAGGAAAGCAGGAAAGAAAATAAAGAACTTGAAGAGCTTGAAGCACTATTTGCAAGAAAAATGCCTAAAGGTCCAGTTGGAAGTAAGCATGAAGGTAAAGCACCCTTTAAATGTTTTAACTATAATAAGATTGGTCATATGGCTTCAAGATGTCCTGATAGACATGCTAGACTAAGAGAAGAAGCTAGAAGGACATACAAGCCTAATCCTGAATATCAAAGATACAGATTTAAGAAAAACAAAGACAAATCTTGTTATGTAGCTAATGAAGGAGTGGCTGATGATTTTGATGAAGAACCAGCAGATAGTGGATGGGTTTTTGTTGCTATAACAGAAGATCGACCGGCACCTACAATGCAACCGGTAGAGTAGGCCTTGGCAGCTAAAATTGAAGTAAAGGATGAATGGATCATTGATTCTGGATGCTCACATCATATGATAGGAGATAAAGGTAAATTCTTGAACTTTCAAGAATATAATGGTGGCTTAGTAAGATTTGGAGAAGACAAAGCTTGTCAAATCAAAGGTAAGGGTTCAATATCTTTTGATGGTAAGCATAACACTGACAATGTCTACTATGTTGAAGGTTTAAAGCACAATCTTTTGAGTGTTGGTCAATTAGTTGAGAAAGGATTTCAGTTACAATTCAAGAATGGAAAATGCAAAATCATGAACGTTTAGAAATTGCAACTGGTAATCAGACTAGAGGTAAGATCTTTCATTTGAATAATAGTGAAAAGACATGCTTGATTGCACACATTGATGAAAGTTGGTTATGGCATAAGAGACTCTGTCATGTAAATTTTGATTGTATGGTAAAAATCAGTACTACTAAGGCAGTTAGAGATTTACCTAAAATTGTCAAACCTCACAACACAGTATGTAAGGAATGTCAATTTGGAAAACAGGTTAGAGCTAGCTTCAAAAGTATTCCAGAAAAATCAAATAATGCTCTTGATCTAATTCATACTGATTTATGTGGTCCAGCTAGAACTAAAAGCTTACAAGGTGATAGATATTTCATGCTAATCATTGATGATTATTCTAGAATGTGTTGGGTTACTTTTCTCAGAGAAAAATCAAAAGCACTTGGAAAGTTTAAGTTGTTCAAAGCAATGGTTGAAAATGAAATCGGTAAGAAAATAAAATGTTTAAGATCCGATCAAGGAGGAGAATTTACATCTAAGGAGTTTAATGCATTTTGTGAAGTGAATGGAATTAGAAGACAACTATCAGTACCTCGGACACCATAGCAGAATGGAGTTGTTAAAAGGAAAAACAAAACTATCTTGGATGCAGCCAGAAGTATGTTATCAGAAGAAAATTTACCACATGTATATTAGAGAGAGGTAGTAAGTACAACAGTCTATACATTCAACAAAGTTCACATCAAAGGTGAAATCAGTAAGACCCCTCATGAACTATGGTTTGGTATTACTCCTACTCTTAAATATTTTAGAATATTTGGAAGTAAATGCTACATTAGAAGAGATGAGTATATTGGGAAATTTGATCCTAGAAGTGATGAAAGAATATTTATTGGTTATTCATCTAAGAGTAAAGCATATAGATGTTTTAACAAGAGATTGCAGAAAATTGTTGAGAGTACAAATGTAAAGATTGATGAACGATTCAGAGGAACTTCAAGGTACATAGATTCTGAACCGGCAACAGAAATTCTAACAAATGAACCTACACTGAATCCACTGGTACAAAGTGAAGATCTAGTTACACCGGTATCATCTAAAAATTCCACTATGATTGAAGAACTACAACAAACAAAGACACCCCCGTATGTAAGATTGAATCATTCTGAAGATCAGATAATTGGAAACAAATACAAAGGAGTTATGATAAGAGGAAGATTGGCAAATGAAGAGGTATGTCTTATTTCTCAAATTGAACGATCATCAATTAATGAGGCATGTAAAGATAAATATTGGACTAAAGCTATGGAAGAAGAATTAGAGCAAATTGAGAAAAATAACACTTGGACATTAGTTCCCCGACCTAAAGATAAAAATGTAATTGGAACAAAATGGGTATTCAAAAACAAACTTAATGAAGATGGTAAGGTTATTAGAAATAAAGCAAGACTAGTGTGTAAGGGATATTCTCAAAAAGAAGGAGTTGACTATAATGAAACCTTTGCATCGGTAGCCAGAATTGAGGCAGTTAGATTATTTTGGGCCTTTGTAGCACACAAGAACTACAAAGTATATCAGATGGATTGATGAATACTAAGAGGGGGGGTGAATTAGTATGCCAAAAATCTTTGCATTTAAACACTTTGCAAAACTAACAGTAAACCGGTAAAACAATTTAGCAGACAAACTAGTTAAAAAACATGCAAACAAAATAGCTAAAGATGCATTCACCCACAGAAGCGCAAACACCATAACACAATAGATTTTGACATGGAAACCCAAATGGGAAAAACCACGGTGAGATGGAACTCACAAGTAACTATCTGCAGAATAGAAACCAGACCAGTTAAGGTCAGACTAAGATCTTACAATGTTCTTTACCAAAACAAATCCTGTTAGGAATCTCAATCTCTGTTAGGAGATAAGTTTGATTAAAGACTACCTTGCTAGAGGATTTTAGATCCACAGATGTGAACCACCTTGTTAGAGGATTTACAAAAGGCTTTTGGGCCTACCCACTTAAAGGCTACAGACTTGTCAAAGATGTGAGTAATCAACAAGTGTGTGATCTAGCAAATACCACAGATTGCTTGGTTAGATCCTTGATAGCTCGATCTTAATGCATTACAGCATTACTTTAGTCTTCTACACATTCATACTCTCTCTAACTCTTCAGTTACCTTGAACCCTAGCAACAACATCAACCTCAACAACAACCTTAGAACCCTAGACATGATGTCCTTATAAAGGAATTTGATTTCATGTCAGTCCAATGGGATTACAATACAATTTCCTAGGTTCAATGCATCTGGACATATGTAACACAACACAAAAAGCACCGCTAGAGAGTTGACATTGTCAAATGACCAGTGGATGGTAACTCATCACAAAATGTTGGTTGGTAACTCATCATAGAGTATTGCCGGTTCATACAAATTACTGGTTGCCGGTTTGTCAAAAAATGAAGACTGGTAACAATGTGTTATGCCGCTTTAATCCCTTGTACCACTTGGTATCCATGAACTGCTTGGGGTCGATATGCCACTTCAGACTAGTAAACACATTCTGCAAGACATCAATAGTCTAAAGACTATAATACAACATACTGGTTGGAACAAATATTGGTTGTGCTCTAACTCACACATATAAAGAGGATCTTAATGCAAGTGTGTGTCCATCAATGACAATCACAACATGAAAATCAAAAATGCCAAAAATCTCCCCCTTTGGCATTGATGGCAACACTTAGGAAAATAAAATTTTGACATCTAAGTGTTTTATAACAAAATCATGCCATTAGCAAAATTGCTCCCCCTAAGCATATACACTATCTCTTTAACAATACAACGTATGACAATTTTGCATATAGAGATATTCAGAGCATATATCAAAATTTTGATACCAAATACTTTTCCCAATACTTCTCCCAAAGTTCAAATAGAATTCTTCTCCCCCTTTACCAACAATGACAAAGTACAGCTGAACAACCCTGTTTTCATTTGATATTAAAATAATAAAAGTTTATGACAATAAGGAATAATACTTGTCAAAAACAAATTTGAAGTTCTGCAAAAATTGTTTCATTGATAAAGACTAGGACTCAAGTAGGGAGGTGGCAACTTCTTTCTCTGTTTGCATCTGGGAGACCTGTTCTTCCATGGCATCAATGGTACTCATCTCCTGTGTAGCTATCAAGGCATCCAGGTTCAGATAGCACTTCTAAAGAATTTGTAGTCGTGGGAGTAGAACCAATTGTAGCTCCTGCAAATCTCTAGAACAGGTGTTGATCTCTTGCTCCATTTTTGCTGATTGGATGTGAAACATGTGAATGGTTTGCCCATAAGTTGCAAAGGAATCATAAGGTGGCTTGAATGTGCTCATGTAGGACTGTAAGTCTATTTGAAGCTTTTCCTTCTGAGCTAGCACATCATCATAGAATAGATGGGGTTGACAGATTTTGCTAAGTAGCAGATTTCCCTCATCCAAAGCATCACTTATATCCTTTTGGTATTTTTGCAGTTCAGACCGGAGCTCATTCAACTTCTTCACCAAAGCAATGTTAAGAGATTTTTGATGCTCTTTCTTGACATTTGCCTCAGCTGCCTCTTCCAAGCTCTGACCTGATCATCCACAATTGTGCATAGGAGCTTAAGTTTGGCCAGTGATGATTCAGTGCATGGAAGGTTAGTACTAGGTATCAAACCGGTAAGTGTGTCCACAACCACTTGAATTACATCTTGCTCCCTCTTCCTTCATATGTTTTCAAGGTTATCTTGAGCTACCTTGATGTTGTGCATTAGCTCCGTTTCACTTGCAAACTGGAGATCGATAGGACTAGTGAGATCAACTAGTTTAGCTTGACTCTCGGTTACCTTTGGAGTCTCCATCTGGGTGCTCTTCTTCGCACTTCCTACCTTGTCCTCTTCTACTTTCTGCTTCTTTGCTTCTCTCCTTTTCTCCGCTTCCTTGTCCTCCTCAGCCTTTTTCTTTTCTGCTTCCTTCTTCTACTCCTGTTCCTTATCTTCCTCTTCCTTCTTCTTCCTCTATACTTCCTTCTTCTTCTCCTATTCCTTATCTTCTTCTTCCTTCTTCTTCTTCTCTACTTCCTTCTTCTTCTCTTGTTCATCTTTCTTCTTTTTCTCCTCTTCATCCTTTTTCTTCTTTTCTTCTTCTTCCTTTTTCCGCTTCTCTTCTTCTTCTTCCTTTTTCTGCTTTTCTTCTTCTTCCTTTTTCTTCTTCTCTTCTTCTTTTTTCTTCTTCTCTTCTTCTTCCTTTTTCTGCTTCTCTTCTTCATCCTTCTTCCTCTTCTTAGCCTCTTCCTTTGCCACTTCCTATCTATCCTCGACTTTCTTCTCCTCTTCAGCCTGTTGCTCCTGTCCTATTGCCTCAAATGGTATCTCCTGGGTAACATCTTCTTCGTCCAGGGCATCGACATCAATAGTGTCAACTGGTTGAACAACCGGATTTCCTTCATCATCAAATGCTTCATTTGGTTTGGATATAACCAGTTCTTTCTCAGCTTGCAGGTTTGCTATACACACTTTGTTAGACTGGACAGCGGTTACCATATGCTGATGAGTGTCCTTTTTGACATCATCAACTCTTCCTTCTAACAGCCAGAGTCTTCTTCTTCTAGTGAAGAAGAGTCCTTTATTTTGGTCAATAACATCAAATAATTCAGAATTTCACAGGTTGGGAAAGTATTGAGAAAAAACTTTCTCCTTAATTTCCTATTCCTTTTCTATGGCCATTTGCCATTTATTATTTAATGCCTTATACAGAGAATCTGGTGTCTGAGATTTAATCTCTGATGGCGACCGGTCATTTGTACATAGATAAACAATAATCTCCTGTAGAACTTCTTCTTTCTCCTCATTACTAAAATCATCATAGTAGTCTACTAAATCATGTAGTAATTTTCTCCTAATATTCTTTATTGTTCTTTGACAATGTGTCAAAGGTTTATAGGAGGAGATATCTATATTTACTGGTGTAGATGATGCCGGTTCATTCTTTGTCTTCTTTCTTGTCTGTCTTGCCTTCTTGGGCTGCTCCTCAGACATAGTTTCCTCTGAATCCGGAGAGTTGATTTTTGTCTTCCTTTTCCTCTTGAAGACTTTAGCCGATGCTACTTCTGGTTTTTTTTTGGCTGGTGATCACTTGGTCACTTTTGGAGTTGCAGTAGGAACCAGTGTTGATGATGCAGGCAATGCCTTTTCCTTCTTTACTACAGGTTCTTTTCCTTTCTTTGCAGAGGGTTCCTTGACCGATGTAGCCCTTTCCAGATAGGTTCCGGTTCTCTTTGCCTTAGGATCAAGAGGTGAGGCAATAAGGGTAGAGGCATACCCTTCCAGCATGTCATACATCACCTCATACCCTATTGGCTCAACTTCTTCTTGTCTAGGCTCAATAGCCTCCATTATGCATTGATCCCTCTTGATGGTGAAACAGATATCGTCTTCATATTTCTTGATGATGTCACCTAATATTCTCATCTTTGGCTCATTTTTCTTCTAAACTCATCAAAATACTTGTTTAGAACTTCGGGATAACCGGTTCCCACTGCTTGCAAACTTTCCTTTATCTGTTTGGTAATCGGTTGGTCTGCAGACCACTAAATGTCTCCCACTCCTGGGAAGTATCCTTGAAAGTAAAAGAACAACCCAACCAATAGTTGTCCAAACTTGAACCTCAGTGCATTATCTTGTTTGATTGATTTCAGGTTCAATAGGAGTTGACTTTGCATAGTAGTGCATAGGTCAAATGTTGCATCCTCCTTTATCATCCGGTAAGCGGCATTTACCGCTACAATAGATACAGAGTTAATTTTGCTAGTTGAGAACGTTCGGTAACCAATCACCATACATGCATACTTCACCAGATCATCCTTGATTGAATTGACTGTCATGCCTCGTGAGTCACTCACTAAACCGGTGAGCTTGGACATTTCAGTTTTGCTAACCGTCCTTAGAGCTGGCACATCCCCTGTATTGTAGAATCCAGTGACTGCATGAATTGCTTGCAATGTGATATCATGTGTCCTCTCCAGGTACATCTTGTCACCATGGACTCTGCTCAAAATGATCCTTATGTGATCCTCTATAAAATCTTCTAGGAAGTAAACAACATTGTGGAGTTTTTTCTTCTCCAGAATACTATATTCCGGTTTGATCATCTTATCTTGTCCACAAAACAAACCTAACTGGGAGTGGATAGCTAGAGACCCTAGGTCTTCAATTTTGCAATCTATGTAGTTAGAAATTCCCTCTTCTACTATCACACCAGCTAGAACTTGTGATAGGGCATTATACTTGGACTTTCGTTGAATAAAACTTTCAGATTCAATTGATGCACTAGAACTGGTATGAGATGCGGAAGCCATGATAGAAACTTTAAGAAGTTCGAGAAATACCTTTTAAAACATGGGAATTTAGGTCTCCTTCACTCCACACTCTGTTGGTTGCTGAATCACCACTTTGCGTTCTCCACTTGACCGTTTGCAATTTTAGTTCGAATCTCCTTTGCGGTTTCTCAATTTCTCAAGATCTTAGCTCAAGTCGCCTTTTCGTTGCTCTGCTCTTTGTAAAACTATTCTTTGCTCGAAAAATGATAGTGAGAAATGATTTGAAAAATGCTTTTAAACATATCTCTCACATACTACCATTAATGCTCCTCTATTAGTGCATAAACCCTAATTTGACTTTTACCATTTCTGATCTTCTACCAAACGACAGGTATCACACACTGGTTAAGGTCTTTTACTAGTGTTAACCGGGGGATTCGAGACATTTCGCTATTTGTTCCCCTAAGATTTTCTGAGGCTTAGTTTGCCAGTTTTGATATTTCCACACTAGGTGCAGAAGTCGATTCCTCTTGTAACACCACTGGTTTCTTCTTCTAGGTTTTGTTTATATCTGCTTGAACTGTTTGAACATCGATATTTCCTTCCGAAGTGACCGGTATATCACCAAATATGTTCTTTCTTGATCTACAGAATTTGGCAATGTGACCTGGTTTGTTGCAGTGATAGCAAACCAATCCAAGTGCTCTCCAAGGTCCATGGTTCATGTTTCCATTCTTCCTTCTGCATGTTGCAGTAGTGTGACCACGATCATGACAAATCCAATAGTTTTCTCTCCATCCAGTTGTCACTTGATAGCCACTGCTTCTTGGCTGATGATTGAAGACATTAAACCGGCTGTGATTCCGGTTCACAAAAGGTTCAGGACCCACCCCTTGGGTCCTCTGAGGATATCTTCCAGTGTCATTCATGACAGTCCTACATTCAAATGCTCTATGCCCATACTTGTTGCATGCATAGCAGTTACCATTGAATCTATAGGATCTAGGCTTATCATTTAGAAAATAAGGAAAATTGTTGTAAGCCTTACTCCTACACACATTTGCAGTATGTCCTTCTTTAAGATAGTTAAAGCAAACAGGTTTAAACTTTTTCTTACCTTTATCCTTTGATGTCGGTTATTTCTTTGATTCTCCAGCATTTGTACTAGAGGTCTCACCTTCCTCATGACCGGAATAATCAAGTCCATTGGTATTCTTGACCGGTTTGGCAAATTCAAGCTTTTGCTCAAGCTTGACAGTACTCTTGTTGAACTTAGCAAGTATTTCCTTTGACTCAGAGAGTTCTTTAGAAAAAGAAGCATTTGCTTCCATCAAGTTTTTATTCTCAGAGATGGCACTGTTCAGTTCACCTTACATGTCATCCTTTTCCACTTTGCTAGCATGGAGTTGAGCAGTTAGTGCACTGATCTCTTGCTTCAACTTGGAGATCTCATGATCTTTGTCCTTCACTAGATCTTCAGTTTTCCTCTAGTTCTCAAGCTCTTGACACATCCGGATAGTCAGTCCTTCCAACTCCTTTCTCAGTTTGGAGTTTGATTCATTCAACTTATTTACTTCTGCAATCAGGGCTTCCATGTCTGCTTCATCTAAAGAACTATTTTCAGATAGCTCCATCAGCTTTTCAGCATGTTCTCTCCTTTTTGCCTGAGAGACCTTATATTTAGCCATAAGTTCATCATAGGCTTGCTCAGACTGAGTGAGTCGATGAGTAACTTCCATCAATGTGCATTCCCCCATATCTCTTTCTAAGTGGTTAAACTTATAGAAAGGTAGGCTCTAATACCAATTGATGAATACTAAGAGGGGGGGTGAATTAGTATACCAAAAATCTTTGCATTTAAACACTTTGCAAAAGTAACAGTAAACTAGTAAAACAATTTAGCAGACAAACCGGTTAACAAACATGCAAACCAAATAGCTAAAGATGCATTCACCCACAGAAGCACAAACACCATAACACAATAGATTTTGACATGGAAACCCAAATGGGAAAAACCACGGTGAGATGGAACTCACAAGTAACTATCTACAGAATAGAAACCAGATCGGTTAAGGTCAAACCGATTAAGATCTTACAATGTTCTTTACCAGAACAGACCCTGTTAGGAATCTCAATCTCTGTTAGGAGATAAGTCCAATTAAACACTACCTTGCTAGAGGATTTTAGATCCACAGATGTGAACCACCTTGTTAGAGGATTTACAAAAGGCTTTTGGGCCTACCCGATTAAAGGCTACAGACTTGTCAAAGATGTGAGTAATCAACAAGTGTGTGATCTAGAAAATAACACAGATTGCTTGGTTAGATCCTTGATAGCTCGATCTTAATGCATTATAGCATTACTTTAGTCTTCTACACATTCATACTCTCTCTAACTCTTCAGTTACCTTGAACCCTAGCAACAACATCAACCTCAACAACTACCTTAGAACCCTAGACATGATGTCCTTATAAAGGAATCTGATTTCATGTCAGTCCAATGGGATTACAATACAATTTCCTAGGTTCAATGCATCTAGACATATCTGGTGACACAACACAAAAAGCACTGCCAAAGAGTCAGCACCGTCAAACAATCAGTGGATGGTAAGTCATCACAAAATGCTGGTTGGTAACTCATCACAGAGTATTACCGGTTCATACAAATTATCGGTTTTCGGTTTGTCAAAAAATGAAGATTGGTAACAATGTGTTATGTCGCTCTAATCCCTCATACCGCTTGGTATCCACAAACCGCTTGGGGTCGACATGCCACTTCAGACTGGTAAACACATTCTGCAAGACATCAATAGTCTAAAGACTATAATACAACATACCAGTTGGAACAAATACCGGTTGTGCTCTAACTCACACATATAAAGAGGATCTTAATGCAAGTGTGTGTCCATCAATGACAATCACAAAATGAACATAAAAAATGCCAACAATATTAAATGTGCATTTCTGAATGGAGATCTTGAGGAAGAAGTTTACATTGAACAACCTGATGGATTTTCTTTAACAGATGACAAAGATATGGTTTGCAGGTTAAGGAAAGCTTTGTATGGATTGAAGCAAGCTCCAAGAGCTTGGTATGCAAGATTGGATAAATATCTTTTAAAAATTAATTTTTCTAAAGGTAGTGGTGACAGTAAATTATACTATAAAGTGACTAATGATGACATATTGGCTATAGAAGTTTTTGTTGATGATATAGTATTTGGAGGAGAAGATGGATTGTGTAAAGACTTTTCTATTAAAATGCAGCAAGAATTTGAAATGCCTATGATTGGTGAAATAAGATTCTTTTTAGGATTGCAGATTTCATAGACTGACAAAGGTATATTCTTGAGTCAATCAAAATACTTAAAAGAGTTACTTAAGAAATTTGGGATGGAGAACTCTAAACCGGTAAGCACACCCATGACTACAAATGACAAACTATCTTTAAGAGATGAATCTACACCTATTAATCCAACAAGGTACAAATCTATGATAGGAGGTTTACTGTATTTGACACAAACCAGACCTGATATCATGAATGCAGTATGTATTGTTTCAAGGTTTCAGAGTAATCCTAGAGAAAATCATGAATCGGCAGTAAAAAGGATTTTCCAGTACTTACAAGGCACTACAAATCTTGGATTATGGTATCCTAGAAATGAAAACTTTGACCTATGTGCATACACAGATGCAAATTGGGCAAGAGATATTGATGATAGAAAAAGCACCACCGGCAGAACATTTTTCTTGGAAGCAGACTAGTTTCTTGGTTGAGTAAAAAATAGAGTTGTACATCTTTATCAAGAGCAAAATCAGAATATATTGCAGCAGCAACTAACTGTACACAGGTACTATGGCTTAAACAAATGTTGAAAGATCTAAAGGTAAAATGCAAGGAACCTATAACTATCTATTGTGATAATACAGCAGCAATTGATATATCTAAGAATCTAGTACTACATTCTAAAACAAAACATGTTTCAATCAAATTGAATTTTCTAAGGTAAAAAGTTGAAGCAAAAGAGATAAAACTGGTTTATGTGAATACTAAAGAGCAGCCTGCATATATTTTCACTAAACCTTTGCCTAAGGAGACCTTTTAATATATTAGAGAACAACTTGGGGTCATACCCCCACCGGTAGACACTTAGAGAGTTGATGTCTGTCATCAACCGGCATAATTAACAAAGATATATTCTTACTCTACTTTGATGAGGAAGCTACTTCTCAGGGGGAGTAGTCGATATATTGTAATTGGTTGGTATTTTGTATATGGACCTAATTTTGTTGTAATTTTGGCATTTGATGTCAAAGGGGTAGAGATATCTATGGAAAAACACATTATCTCTTGGGAAGATATTGGTACTGAAAAACATAAGGGAACACATGTTACTCTCAAGGGGAGAGATTGTTACTTTGGGGAGATTGTTGATTTTTATACTTGGCATTTATGTTTTGGCACTTTGATGGTTTTTCCATCTTGTGTTACCATCAATGCCAAAGGGGGACATTGTTGGTATTTTGGTATGGTTTTGTCATTGATGTCAATACCTATTAAAACTCTAGCACTTTGGAGATCCAGTAACATTCACCAGCAACAAAGTGACTTTTACAAAGTCACCGGTATATGGTACACCGATAGGAAATAATGATCATCGGCACTTGGAATGACTTGGAAAACACTTGGTAATGTCAAAGACATTGTTTGGACATCTTATTTTGGAGAATCGCTTATTGGCATATTCGTATTTGCATATTTGCTGTTATCAGCAAATAGGTCTAGGGTTACACCAGCAAGTTTATCTTTTCCAGATCAGCGCGACATGTTATGGAGCTGATTATTTATTGTTGTAAATGCTTCAAATCGACATGTTCAATCGGTTATTGCATCGGATATTGTATTTTTTGTAAAATGATTTTATTGTAATATCTTGTAGAGCCGACCTACAAAAATTGGTCTTAGGTTATGGTATAAATGTAAGGCCTTAATTGTAAGATCGATGGAGGAATGTGAAAGAGGTTTTGTGTGAGGGTATATGCGAGATTAAGTAGAGCTATATACACAGACATCATTTGAAGGTGAAGCTAGGTTTTTGTGAAAGCATATCAGAACTACACCGGTATTGAATCTAACATATGAAGATGCTATTTTGTGTAGTACATTCTTATTGGATTTAACCATCCAACTGTAGTCAGTGTGACTCCCATTTGTGATTGAGCAGTGAGCTCTAAGCGCTTGGCCTTTCTCCATGTGCAGACCCCATTTATGTACACTTACTATTTACATACAAACATTGGTGTTATGTGTTGTGGATGATTTTGTCTTTTAGTTTCATGCATTAATCTTTACTGGTATTGCATTTATCTGTTAAATCTGTCCATTGGTATAGCAGACTGTTTCACCGGTATTAAGTAGTAATTTGATTAAGTTGTTTTTGGTTTAATATTTTTAGACAACTGATTCACCCCCCCCGCCCCCCCCCCGCCCCCCCGCTCTCAGTTGTCTCTGGGACCTAACACAATCCTACTTGAATTTCCACCTCATTTATAAAACCTTTAGATATTGTTGTGAGTTGTAAGATATTTATTATAGAGCTCCTTTAGCTCATCCAATGACAAATAGGAGATATTTTCATAACATATCAAATTTTGTTGTTTCAATCAAGATTTGACTATGCAATTTTTTAGTTAAATTCATTTTTAATTTAATGATAAGTGATTCTCACAAACTTATCTCTCGTAAATATGAACGATCAAATACTCATTGCATCTACATAACACTGACACATGAATAACAATAAAAAATAATCAAAATTTAGAATTCCCTAAAGAAGCTTAAATAATATGTACATGTTATAGTGTTGTGTCCCCTTCATATGATCTAGTTTTTAAAAAGTTGATTAAGTTTCACACTTAAAAATATTAAGTATAACCCTACCACCATGAAATTTAAGCTTTGGGCATGGCTTACACAAAGAGGCCTTTAACATGTCAAGACTAAACATACACAATTTTTGTCAAGATTAAACTAGTCATAAAATTTAGTTATGTTTTTTTGTCAAGTTTAACTACACATATTTTTAGTCAAACTCGTTGATCTGTATTCCATGATAGTGATTCTCACAAACTTATCTCTTATAAATATAAATTATCCACTTATAACTTATTGCATCTACAAAATAATTGATGAATAATGATGAATAGTAAATAACCAACAGATACTGAGAGGGGCAGGGGGGGTGAATCAATATAGACAAAAACTTCTTTAAGAACTTAAACTGCAAAGACTGTACTAACTGGTAAACAACATCACTAATCTAAATCAAGGCACTACCGGTTAAAACACAGTGAGACTGTGAAAGATATAAACCGGTAACACTTAGATCTTCACAAAACCTAATATCTCATTTCCACTTCACCCATATTCTTAAACAAGTGATACATCAGAAATATAATGACCACTGGATTAGCATGCATTACCGCATGATAGAAAACACTAAGACATCACATGAAAAAGCATCACACATAACACAATTTTTCACGTGGAAACCCAACTGGGAAAAACCACGGTGGGGATGAATACCCACAAGTTGTTCTTCAACTCTTCTGAAGTCCACTGTGTTAGGATCCTAGTCCAGTTAAGGACTTTACAATAGGTTCTGCTAGGAACTGATCCTGCTAGGGATCACCCCATTAAGGGATGGCTAAATACCCGGTTAAAGGTTAGAACCCCGTTAAAGGTTACCTCACAAGAGGATTTGAAGAACTCAATTATTTTGAGTCACCTTGTTAAAGGATTTACATAAAGCCTGTTAAAGCTACCTCGTAAAGAGATTTTCCAACTGCTAAAATGGTTAGAAGTCAACAGGTAATACATTAATCTGATAACAACACTTAATGCCAAGGAAGATTTACTTCAGTTCCTATACTTCTGCAATCACACTCTACAAATCTCTACTCACTGCATCGATCTGGCAAGAAGCAAGTATCTCTTCACTTGGATACACACATAACATTTGCCAACAACTTTATAATGCAAATCATCATCGACCTTATAGACAATAATTAGGTCAGTAGCCAAAACCTAAAACCCTAAGCATATAGGTTAACAATACAGTCGGTCCAATTCTGATTGTTCAATCATATTGTATAGGGTAAAACAATCTTGAACAAATGTCAAAATGTTCTCCATCATTCGTTCTTTGCCACTTCTAGAAGCTGATAACCCATCATGCGCTCTCCACTGTGTACTGAGACTTTGCACATTCCTGAGGTAGATAGGATCAATCTTCTTCATGCAAGATCCTCAAGGAAATTCTTCACCCATACAAGGTTGATGTGGCAACATGATCTGATCTTTATTTCGATGCTAACTCATCATAGGATATCGTCGATCGAATCACACAGACTTGAAATGCATCAACTAGAAACCCTCAAGCCAAGACTACCAACTAGTAGTCATATCAAATGAAACTCTAATACAAAATTTGCATATACCGGTTCACATTCCAACATACCGGTTCACCTTTTCACATATACCGGTTCACATCATCATACCAGTTCACTTCATACCATCATACCGGTTCTCTTTCTAGTTTTCTTACTTCAATATACCGATTCATACTTCAACATATTGACATCAATGACAATATACAATATCATCATGTCATCAAACTTTGCACATATGCCAACAATCTCCCCCTTTGGCATTGATGGCAATATACAAAGATATATCTCCGCTTCACATCTTCTCCCTAATCTCTTCCATATTATGTCTTCAAAACTATAGATATCTTCTTTGCTTCACATCTTCTCTCCCTTTGACAACAATGCCAAAGTGGAGGCACAAACAATCATGATCTACTATGTTGCTCCCCCTAAGGAGTAGCATCCTTCAACACACCAATCCTGAAAATATTTGACAATGCAATACCTAATTGATGTGGAACATATACCTTTAGTTCACCTCTTGAAGGGGAAGCACCCCTAATTCACCTCTTAATTAGGTAAATGTAGCCTTCAGTAGAGGCTTGGTGAATATATCTGCTAACTACTCCTTACTGAAAACATGTTCCAATACAACCTCTTTGTTCTGAACTTTCTCCCTCAAGAAATGATACTTGAGCTTGAAGTGCTTAGTTCTAGCATGCAATAGCGGATTCTTGGAAATATTAATTGCACTTGTGTTGTCACAAAATATGCTCACCGGTTTAGATATAGGGACTTGAAAACACTTAATACATGCTTCATCCAAATTGTCTGAGTACAGTTCATAAACGCTGCTACATATTCTACTTTTATTATAGACTGAGAGATACAACTCTACTTTTTGCTCATCCATGAGACTAGTCTACCACCAAGAAAGAATGCACCACCGGTTGTGCTCTTCCGGTTGTCCACATTACCAGCCCAATCGGCATCTGTAAACACTTTGAGATTGAAATCATTATTGTATTGATACCACAGTCCATAATCTATCATTCCCTTCAGATATCGGATTCTCTTGGACTTTTCTGGAAATGTGCAGCAATGCCCACTACATGTGCTATGTCTGGTCTAATGTGTACTACATAGTGCAACTTACCAATCATTGACCGGTAATCCTTCTCATTCACCAATGCTGAGTCATCTTCTTTTGACAATTTACAACCGGTCATCATCGGTGTACCAACTAGTTTGTTGTCTTCCATGCCAAAGGTCTTCAACACCTCTTTGACATACTTGGACTGAGTGATAAAGATGCCATCTTTCATTTGTTGAATTTGTAGTCCATTGAAGAACTTAATCTCTCTGATTAGTGACATCTCAAATGCCTTCTTCATCTCATCTACAAATGCATGGCTCATCTTGTCATCTCCACCAAAAATTATGTCATCAACAAACACTTCACATATCAGAATCTGATCTCCTTCTGACTTCAGATAGATATTGGTATCTTCACTTGTTCTTTCAAATCTAATCTTCACAACATGTGAGTGTAAATGTTCATACCATACTCTAGGTGCTTGCTTCAATCCCTACAAGGCTTTATGTAGCCTACATACCATATCACTATATTCTGATAGGGCTGACCCATCTGGTTGCTCTATATACACTTCCTCTTCAAGTATTCCATTCAGGAATGCAGATTTTACATCCATCTAATACACTTTGAATCCTTTGAAGGCTACAAATACAAGTAGCACTCAAACACCTTCTAATCTAGCTACTGGAGCAGAGGTTTCTCCATAGTCTTCTCCTTCTTCTTGAACATATCCCTTACATACCAATCTTGCTTTGCTTCTTACCACTGTTCCATCTTCATTCAGCTTGTTTCTAAAAACCCATTTGGTGCCAATAACATTTTTATGCTTTGGTCAGGGTACCAAAGACCATGTACCATTCTTTTCTATCTGGTCAAGTTCCTCTTCCATAGCCTTAACCCAATCTTCATCTTTGTGTGTCTCTTTAAATGTTTTAGGCTCAAATTCAAAAATCATGCAAGAACTTTCTCTGACCTTTCTTCTTGTAAGAATTCCTGCATCCTTATCTCCTATGATCTTCTTTGGATCATGATGTAGCTTTACATATCTAGGAATGATCTTAACTGATTCCTCTTGCTTTTCCTCTTTATCCTCATCTTCATCTACATCAGCACCTACTAGTGTAGGAGCACTGTTACTGGTACTTGGTTGTTTTGCAACCGGTTCCCAGAAGGTTACAACCGGTTCATCTACCGCTCGCTCACTGTGGGTTTCTCAGCAGTTTCATCAACTCTAACATTGATACTTTCAACAATTCTCTAATTCCTATTGTTAAATCTTAAGAGCTTTTCTCTTAGTGGAATACCCAAAGAATATGCCCTCATCATATTTAGCATCAAACTTGCTTTGGTGTTCACTCCTCTTGATATAACATTTGCTACCAAACACTCTAAAGTAGCTTACTACAGGTGTTTTATGATAACTTCAATGATGAAAAGTAAATACCAAACCGGTACTGAGAGGGGGGGTGAATCAGTACAGGCACAAAATTTTTTCCTGAACTGGTTTGATTGCAAATTGTAAACTACTGGTAATCCAAAGCACTGGTCCAACTCAGACTACTACCGGTTAAACATAGTGCAACTGTGAAAGACATGAACCGGTCAATCTTCTTAGTTATTACATACAACCTACTCCCCCATTTCCACTTTATCCTTATGCATAACCCAATAATCTATCATCAAAGATATAATGACTTGCTAGATCAACACAATTCACAGTTTGATAGAAAACAACAAAGCATCACATGAAAAAGACATCACATATGACACGCATATTTTTCACGTGGAAACCCAACTAGGAAAAACCACGGTGGGGATGAATACCCACAAGCTGTTTTGAACTCTTTAGAAGTCCGCTCTGTTAGAAGCCTAGTCTGGTTGAAGACTGTTACAATAGCATCTGTTAGGAACCGATCCTATTAGGGATCACCCAGTTAAGGGTTAAACCCTGTTAGAGGTTACCTTGTTAGAGGATTTCATGAACTCAATGGCTTTGAGTCACCTTGTTAAAGGATTTATAGCAAGCTAGTTAAAGCTACCTGGTTAAGGGATTTTCCAACTATTGAAGTGGTTAAAGATCAACAGGTATTACAATGATCTGATAATAGTACTCAATGCCAATGCAGATCTATTTTAGTTCCTTCCTTCAACACACACACTATGTAGGTATCAATCTTGTTATCTGGTCTGGCAAGAATCACGTATCTCTACACTTAGATACACACACACACACCATTTTCCAACAACCTCACCATGAAACACAACGTCGACCTTATAGGAAACAGATAGGTTGGTAGCATCAACCCTAAACCCTAAGCATTTAGTTTAAGAATTTGATTGGTTCAATCCTGACCATTGAACACTTTGCATTTGACTACAACGGTCTTGAATAGTTCTCAAGACATTCTTCATCATTCGTTCTTCACCGCTTCATGGAGGTGAAAACCCATCACGCATTCTCCACCGTTTATAGAGACTTCGCACATTCTCGAGATAGATAGGATCAATCTCCTTCATGCAAGATCCTTCATGCACACAAGGCTGACATGGCAACACGATCTGATCTTCATTACAATGCTAACTCATCACATGATGTCATCAGTTGAATCACATAGGCTTGGAACACTTCAGCCAAAAATCCTGAATCTAAGACTACCAACCAGTAGTCCTACCACATTCTATGTACCGGTTCACATTTCAACATACTGTTTCACTTGGACAAACATACCGCTTCACCTATTGCTCATATACCGGTTTACAACACCATATCGGTTCTCTTTGCTGGTTGCTTAACTTCAATTGACTTCAATATACCGGTTCACTTCATAGCATATTGACATCAATGACAACATACAATATCATCATGTCAACATATTCTGCACAAATGCCAACATTTTACCAGTCCAATACTCATAAGAATTTTTATCCTTACCTTTCTTGATGAGTACCCAGTTCATAGTGTAGACTATAGTGCTCACTGCTTCTCTCAAAAAGGCGTGAGCAACCTTCCCTTGAATCAACATCATTCTGGCTGCTTCAACTACAGTCTGGTTGCTCCTTTCTACTAGGCCATTCTGTTGTGGAATCTAGGGGGCAAACAATTGCCTCTTGATGCCATTCTCTTCATAGTACTTATTGAATTCTCCAGAGGTGAACTCACCTCCGTGGTCAGTTCTAAGGCATTTGATCCTCTTACCACTTTCCTTTTCAACTAGTGCTCTGAAGGCTTTGAACTTTCCAAAAGCTTTAGACTTGTCTTTCAAGAATGTGACCCACATCATTCTTGAGCAATCATCAGTAAGAATCATAAAGTACCTATCTCCCTAAACACTCCTAGTTTTCATAGGACCACACAAATCAGTATGCACAAGATCAAGTAAATTATCTATTGTGAAATATTTACCTTTGAAGGTTGAGAAAGACATTTTCCCCAGTTGACATTCTCTGCACAAAAGGATTCTCTAGTTTGTTCAACACAAGCAATCCTCTAACTACCTTGATCTTACTATCCTTCACAATACTATCAAAATTTACATGGCAGAGTCTCCTATGCCATTTCCAACTGTCATCAAACTTAGCCATCAGACATTGACTGATATTTGTATTTAACTGAAATAGGTTACCTTTGGTCTGCATACCGGTGGCCATCTATTCAACACTCTTTCCTTTTATTTTGCATACTCCATCTTTGAATTCTAGAGTGAGTCCTTTATCATTCAGCTAGTGAGTCCTTTATCATTCAGCTAGTGAGTCCTTTATCATTCAGCTAGTCAACACTCAAAAGGTTATACCTAAGACCTTCTACCCAATACACATTATCAACACTAGTTTTTCCATTTAGAGAGATGGACCCTTTTCCTTTTACCATATATGGTGCATCATTACCAAATCAGACTACACATCCATCATACTCTTCCAGAGACAAAAACTTTCTCCGGTCACCAGTCATGTGGTGCGAACAACCACTGTCAATAATCCACTCATTAGAATTATCAAAGTAGGAGACAAGACCCTTCTTGTCTGACACGTCTTCTTTGACGGCTACAAACACTATGTCTTCACTTTCTTCATCTTCTGATTCATCATCAGTGACACCTTCATCAACTGCAACAAAACAGTTTCTCCTATTTCCTCCTTTGAACTTTTTGAACTTCTCCAGTTTGTCCTTATTATCACTATTAGTATAGTTGACAACAATGTGTCCTATTCTATTGCAAGAAAATCATTTCAAAGGGAGCTTACCTCTATATTTTTCAATTCCCTTAGGAAGTCTCTTGGCAATAAGAGCTTCAAATTCCATCAGGATCTCCTCATCATCCATATCTCTGCTTTGTCTAGGTTCACAACTGGTACTAGCTTCTTTATCTTTTCTAGCAGCAGATGCTTTAAAGGCTGAATCAGTCTTCTGAACACTGCCATCATAACTGTTTAGCTCATATGCAGTCAACTTAGCAATGATAGAATCAAGGGATACCTTTGTCTTGTCAATAGATCTCAACTCCTTAATAGCAGCAACCCTTATTGCATAGATCAGTAATAAGGTTCTCAAAACTTTACTAACAATGGTAGAATCATCCATTGTACCTCCTGCACTCTTGATATCTCCAACAACATTTTTAATCCTTATCCCATATCTTTGAATGGTCTCTCCTTCAACCATTTGCATGTCTTCAAACTTTCCTCTAAGTCTTTCTTCCTTAGCTTTCTTCACATGCTCATCACCACCATAGATAGACTCTAGAGTATCCCATACATCCTTGGGATTGTCTTTGTCTTGAGCATCTATAAACTCAATATCAGATAGACTTCTGATAAGAGCTTCTGTGACTTGCCCATTCTCCTGAATTTCTCTTCTTTGATCATCGGTGAGAGTACTCGTAGGGACAACATAAGTATTCTCAACATAGTTCCAGTGTTGAGTACCCATGCTTTTATTGTATATCTTTATTATGTACTTTCATATCTTAAAGTTATATCTATTGAACTTAGGACCTTCCCTCTTCATCATTAGCATAGGATCTTTTCCTCAAGTGGTTAAGCTTATAACAAACAGAAACTGGAGGACGCTTTGATACCAATTGATGAATAATGATGAATAGTAAATAACCAATAGATACTAAGAGGGGGGGTGAATCAGTATAGACAAAAACTTCTTTAACAACTTAAACTGCAGAGACTGCACTAACTGGTAAACAACATCACCGATCTAAATCGGGGCACTACCAGTTAAAACATAGTGAGATTGTGAAAGATATAAACTGGTAACACTTAGATCTTCACAAAACCTAATATCTCATTTCCATTTCACCCATATTCTTAAACAAGTAATACATCAGAAATATAATGACCACTGGATTAGCATGTATTACCGCTTAACAGAAAAAACTAAGACATCACATGAAAAAGTATCACACATAACACACTGATTTTTCATGTGGAAACTCAACTGGGAAAAACCACGATGGGGATGAATGCCCACAAGTTGTTCTTGAACTCTTCTGAAGTCTGCTTTGTTAGGAGCCTAGTCCGGTTAAGGACTTTACAATAGGTTCTCCTAGGAACCGATCCTACTAGGGATCACCCGGTTAAGGGATGGCTAAATACCTGGTTAAAGGTTAGAACCCTGTTAAAGATTACCTCACAAGAGGATTTGAAAAAATCAATGATTTTGAGTCACCCTATTAAAGGATTTACAGAAAGCCTGTTAAAGCTACCCAATAAAGGGATTTTCCAACTGCTGAAATGGTTAAAAGTTAATAGGTAATACATTAATCTGATAACAACACTTAATGCCAAGGCAAATCCACTTCAGTTCCTATACTTCTGCAATCACACTCTACAAATCTCTACTCACTACACCGGTTTGGCAAGAATCAAGTATCTCTTCACTTGGATACACACATAAAATTTGCCAGCAACTTTACAATGCAAATCATCATCGACCTTATAGACAACAATTAGGTCTGTAGCCAAAGCCTAAAACCCTAAGGATCTAGGTTAACAATACAGTCGGTTCAATTCTGACCATTCAATCACATTGCATAGGGTAAAACAATCTTGAACAAATCTCAAGATGTTCTCCATCGTTCATTCTTTGCCGCTTTGGAAGCTGATAACCCATCATGCGCTCTCCACCGTTTACTAAGAATTCACACATTCTTGAGGTAGATAGGATCAATCTTCTTCATGCAAGATCCTCAAGGATATTCTTCATGTGCATAAGGCTGACGTGGCAACATGATCTGATCTTCATTTCGATGCTAACTCATCACAGGATATTGTCGGTCGAATCACACAAACTTGAAATGCATCAACCAGAAACCCTCAAGCCAAGACTACCAACCGATAGTCATATCAAATGAAACTCCAATACAAAATTTGCATATACCGGTGTAGATTAGGAAATTGAATAATCATAAAAACAATAGCAATTAGGACAACCACAAAACCTAAAGCTGCTATAAAAGCAATCCTAATCCAATCAATGAAGACATAAAGACAAGATATTCAAATCAAATGAAATTGAAACAAACCGATGTAGATATCTCCTTCATGTGGCTCCATTGTTCTTCTTTCACCTTAAAATTTGATGTAGATCTCACCTACAAGTGGAAAGCAAGTTGTTGATGAAATTCGTAGTATAAGGTTACTCAAAATGTGATTGATCTTCTCCTTTTCATTGAAGAAACTCACCCAATTTATAGAAAAATTGGAGAGAGGACAAGATTAGCATGAAGAGATTTGAAAGGAAATTCAAATCAAGAATGGCAACATTATGACAAATGTATGTTAATTTCTATGCAAGGTGTATGACAAATTATGACAAGTTGCTATGCAAGATGTATGACAAATTATGACAAGATTGAAATAGAAATTAGGAATTAGGAGAAATTAGCAAATTAGAAAATTGAGGAAAAAGATGAAATAGAAATTAGGTGAATTAATTAATAGGTTTTCATCCATTAATTAATTCATGAAAGAGACCTAGGACTAAATAAATAGATTTATTTAACCCACAAAGAAGAAGAAAAGGATTAAATGAACAAATCATAAAACCCTAGAAATAAGAGGACAAGGAATTAGGTCAAGACAATAAGAAATTAATGTAGGTTCAATCATGATTCTGATTGACAAAGGACCAATGTTGATAAATGATTGAGATTGGTTGACAAAAATCAATGACAAATTGACCAAGATTGACAAGGAGATCAAATTGATAGGTGCCAATTGATGAGGAGCAATGACTAATCGATCGCAAAATGACAAGATTGAAAAGGACAAGGATTGATGACGAATCGATCGCAAAATGACAAGATTGACAAGGACAAGGATCAATGATGAATCGATCACAAAATGATGAGATTGAACAGGACAAGGATCGATGATGAATCGATCACAAAATGATGAGATTAACAAGTTGATAATCGCAAATGTTTACTAACAAGCTAAAGATGATTGAAAGATTGACAAGAGGACAAAACCCTAATTCCATCGACGATTATGATTGATGATGTCCAAAATGATGATAAATGAGCACGCACCATGATGCGACAGGATAAGATCGACCAAAATCATGACTGAAGATTTGCTATCGACAAGACCTAATTTGAAAGCGATAAAAATGAGGAATGCAGAAGAAGGACTCGATGTTTGCAAATGATAAAGACCAAGTGCACAACATAGAAGAAATGTTAATGCAACGCAAGAACCCTAAAATAAGGCAATGCGCAAATGTTAAAGTATGACTCCACAAGCGTTGACCATTTTTAGACGTCTACATTTTGCCCCTCTTTGAGACAATGCGATTCTAAGTGTTGTTTCAAAGAACAATAATGAAAATGCCCCAGACAATAACAATGACATATGAATGCCCCCTCGAGGAATTGGCCAGAAAAATCCAGAAAAGAGGCCAAGTGATCGATAAGAATGACAGAAGACGATAGGTTCGAACGGACTGCCAAGACTGATGGAAGAAATGTTAGTAAGCAGAAATTAGATAGAAAACAGTTAGAGATGAAGGAAAACTTGCTTTCACAAATGCACATAAGTAGGTGAGAACCTTTATTTATTATAGCAAAGCGGATGCAGAGCATCATGGCATTGAAGGCCAGAGCTGGAACGCAACCCCTTTTGCAAAAGACAGACACATCGCACACAAGGAATGAGTGAAGCATCCTAGGGTGCATACATCAAGGGTCGAGGTATGTGCGGTGTTCACAAAGAGAATGTACTTATCACAGACACCCAATGATATAGTTGCCCTAGTTTGTGACAAACATTCCACAAATAGCAAACACAACAAAAAAAGGAAAGGGACCATGAACCATCCTGGTCACTCTAAATCACTTAGTGACATCATCGAGCAACATAGGAACATGATCGAAGCCAAAGATAAATCAGTAAAAAGATAAGACACACAAATTCAACCAAGTCAAACAAACAGACTGATCGTCATTGTCAAAAGTGGAAAACAAGAATGATCATGTTGTCTGGTTTCAGGGAATACGGTACCCCATCTAAGACAAGACACAATCTGGTTTCAAGTATATCACACCCTGTATAAGACCCATGATAATGTTGACAAGGACCAATGGTAATGTTGATGATATTTGGATTGATGTGACAACTATGATCAGGTTGAATGCTTGTTTGGTCGAACAGTTCATCTGTTAATGTGTAATTTTATTAAAGCACAATATTTGATTGATTGTCATTGGATGTATGCTCGGCGATCTGTCTATGCACAAAGGGGATCATTTATTGACAAAATGTAAAATGCCAAAGAAATTGTTTTTGGATTTTGATGTTTTTCACTTTGTATGAATTTCGAGTTTTTAACAATTTTTTTGTTCATTTTTCAGGACTTTATTTGACTTTTTATGGATTTTTTCAAGACATTATTTGATTTTTAGGGATTTTTTCAAGACATTATTTGATTTTTAGGGATTTTTTCAAGACATTATATGATTTTTTTCTATTATTTCGGGACATTTTTTGAATGTTTTTGGATTATTTCAGGACATTTTTCAAATTTTTTAGGACTTTTTTATTTTTATTTTTTTTAGGACTTTATTTGATTTTTTATGGATTTTTTCAGGACATTATTTGATTTTTAGGGATTTTTTTCAGGACATTATATGATTTTTAGGGATTTTTTCAGGACATTATATGATTTTTAGTGATTTTTTCAAGATATTATATGATTTTTAGGGATTTTTTCAGGACATTATATGATACGAAAGCTCCAGTCTGCACGTAGCAATAACTCCAGTAATTGATCATGACAAGGGGCGTGCACCCAATGAAAATTTGAAAGACATATACAGTGACCAGGACCAAAACATATGCACAAGGATTTTGCCCCCAGTGTCTAACAAGGCAAGGAATATGACAGGTGAATAAATAGGCTTTTTGAAATGTTGGTGGCTAGAGGGAAGACAAAGGCTTTTTATTATAGAGACAATGGGACAAGCAACTGGATATGACAATGTAAAGCAGTGACATGGCATGAGGGATATGTCAAGAGGTTTTTGAAACTATGTTTAAATTTTGCGTCCTTATGTCAGATCAAGATAAAGGAATGAAAAAGAGTGTATGGATAGTGATAAGATATGGATATGATAAGCAAGACCAAGAATGGATAAGGGACATGGACTGAAGGTCAGGATTGGCTAAGGGATAGTGGCAAAAAGTTGCAATAGGACAGGGAATATGAATGAAAGGTTGTAATAATCAAATGGATAAATACCAAAAGCTATGATAGACTAAAAGTTGCAAACAAGATGCATGATGCTCATGATGATCTTCAGCCTTGTCAAGATCAAAGGTGGAAAAGAGGATATGTATATGAGGGACAATAGGATATGAAGGGTAATGACAGGGGTGCGATAGGATAATGGAACAATGAAGGACAAAAGGATATGATAGGATAAAACTTGTCCCCAAGTATGGTATGCAAGAAGTTCATAGATTACGCATGATGCCTGTTTGTTAGGTTTTCATCTTGGTACTTGCCCAAGGTGCCTGTTTGCCAGGTTTTCACCAGTGGACAAATTATTTTTGCTTTACTTTTTTCTTTTGTCTTTTTTCTTTTTTTCTCACCTTTTTTTTTTTTTGTATTTTGACTTGTTTAATAGAAGATGGACACATGATAGGGGATGGAAGAAGGACTCAAGCATCTTTTTTTTTTTTTGGATAGTAGCCTTAAGAAAAAAAAAATGTGGACCATGACCTTTAAAAGTATGCTTAAAGACATTGGTAGGATAAAGACATGGAAAATAAATATGAAACTAAGGCAAGGATTTATGCAAAGGATTGGACCAGAGGGATGGAAGGATGGAAAATATGCATTGGATAATGGATAGGGTATTGGAAGAATTGGGCTTCACTAGATGGAAATGAAGGCAAGATCAACATTGGAACAAACCTTGATGGGTGGTGGATTGATGGAGGAAAAATGGATCTCAGATTGTGAGATTTGGATGGAGGAATAGCTTGGGATTTTGGGACATAAGGGCCCAAAATGGATGAAGAAGGTGATGGAGGAAAAAATTTGAGAGGGTTGGATGGAGGAATACCAATTTTGGATGCCAAGTTGGATTTTTCTTTTTGTGCTTCAAGAAGCTGCTTAGGGATCCACATGGTTTTTGATTTTTCATGCTTTTGTGGTTCCTTGGAGTGCATTGCCAACACAAGGGATTTAGGAACCCATATAGATTTTAACTTTTGTTTTTGATCAATGGGCCTTTGTGACCTTTTGGATTTTTCCTTTTCTTTATAGATCAAATTTTTCTTTGTTTTGACATGTTTATTATATTGGACATGTTGATCCTTGAATACATGTGGATTTCTAGACTTATGACTTTTATACTTGGCATCCAAATTGCTTGGAGGGGGAAAGGAATGCATAGATGGATATGAATGAAATGGAGTTATTTTGGATGGATGAAATTTACTCAAGGATTTGTGCCTTTGCTGACCTTGCATAGAGGATGAAGGAATATAAGGACCTAAGATAGATGAAAAGTATGATGGGGAAGGTGTATGTTTTGATTTTGATGGAGGGATACCAACGTCTTGAGACTGAGCTGTGTAGACATGACCCTTAAGATCTTCTTTGATATGGAGGGGTTCTTTCTCATGAAGGTCTACCCCTTGGCCTTTATGAATATCTTGACTTGTAGGATACTCTTTTCTTTTAAAGGAAGAGGCAAGTCCATTATTAGGTGGATATGATATGAGAGAAATAATGAGATCATGAAGTGGATCGGATTGCACCAAAGTGGAAGAGCCCATTGTGCATATAGGGGGTTCATGAACATCTTGCACCAACATGTTAGAATCATGAGGGGTATCAGGATCACTAGGGGGATCAGGATCATGAGGGAAACTAGGATTGTGTGGTGGACATGGATCAATGATAGGCTTTTCATGAGATAGAATTGGGGGGAATAATGGGATCATCAAAAGAAATGAGACCTTGGAGTGGATATGCTAGATTAGGACATGGAGATGGAGGAACAAGTGGATCTTGTGGAGGATCTGAAGGATTGATAGGGTCTTGTGTTGGAAATGAATTTGGAAGGATACTTTGATCTTGACAAGGAGGAAGATCATTGGATTCCTCTTTAAAGGTGCTTTTCTATTGACTTTCAATGGGATCATTGGAAAGGATGGAAGGAATATCTTGATCTTTCTTTGGAAGTGGAATTTCAATGGGATTTGAAAGGATATTGTGTTCTTGGATAGAATGGACATGAATAATGGAATCATTGCGAGTGTCTGGGGAAATGGGATCCTGGTCAGGATGGGATGATAAGGTTTGAGGATCTTGATCTTGATCTATTTTAAGACACGTTTCTTCATGCTCTAAATTATCCTCTTGACATGGGGTTGGACTTTGGATATGCATGGGGGATTCTGACAAGGGATCAATGTTTTGGCATGAAGGAAATGAACTTTGAACATTTGTGATGGATTTTGGCAAGGAATTAATGCTTGAACATGAGGAAGAGGGACTTCGAATGGGGTCCTCTAAAATAGGTAATGGCAATAAAGTGCATGGTGGCATTGGGTCTTGTATTTCTGAAACATGACAAGGATGTGCATCATGAATTGGATTATCTTGGCAATCAATTATGGATAGCCCTTGGATAATTTCATCCTTGGGTGTATTGTTTGATGAGGACAATATGGAAGGTTCTTGTGAAACTTCTAAAGGTGTAGGAATAGATGCCATTGGAGAGTCAATTTGTTTGTGGGGGGATGAGGCATTGCTAGACATAAGTGTATTATCTTGATCTTCCTCAAAGAACTCACTTGGTAATTCCCTTAAGATCCTTGCAATAAGGCCACCTTTCTTTCGAGGTTTTGACATGGTTGTATCTGGAATTTGAACTTGTTTGGCAAGAATTTGGTCTTGGTTTGATGTCATGTTTTGATATTGGACTTGGTTCAATTGTATAGACATGTTTGAAACTTGGGTTGGTGTGTGCTGCAACCTTTGTTTTTGAATGTTTGGTTGTAGTTGTTGACATCGATATTCCACCATTGGTTGAACTATTTGTGGACATTGTATAGTTGGTTGGACATATTGTTGAAATTGGACCATTGGTTGTGTTGGTTGTGTATGTTGGACAATTGGTTGTGATGGTTGAAAATCTGATTGATAGTAAACACCTTCTTGTTCTTGTTGTGAAGGCACATAATGTTGTTGTCTCTTTTCTTGAAATTGTTTCATCATCTCTATTTGTGAGAGGAGATCTGGTATGTTTGATCATTCAATAAGAGATCTTACATCAATTGGCTCAATATTTGGATTTTGACCTGGAAATTTTTGAAACATTTTGGACATTAGTGATCTATTCTTCTCATTGTTTTTCACTTTTTGTTCCAAAATCTCCTTTTCTTGAGCTAGTTTCTCCTCTAGTTTTTGTATTTGGACATTTACATCATCATGATAAGTTTGATCCAAGTTCTGAGACATGTAGAGATTGGATTGACATGATTGATTTCTCAATTGTGATGACATGGCTTCGTAAGAAGGTTGAGACCTCATTTCAACAAACATGTCACTATGCAATGCAAGTAATGGGATTGACAAATGCAACCTAAAAGAATGACAATGCAACTAAATGTTTTTGGACTTTTTGAATTTTTGGAATGACAACTAGATGCAACTAAATGCAATAAAAATGTGACCTTGCTTTGGACCTTTGAGTTTCTATGGTTTGATAATGTTATGCAACTAAGTGCAACCTATTTTTTTGTTATTATTTCAAGAATTTTTGGAAATGATATGAAACCTTAAGCAATGGTAATGCAAACTATTTTTTTTGTTGTTTTTCGAGGTTTGGACAAACTTGTTGGAATGCAAACCTAAAGACTCAACCTTGGGAAGTTGAAATGAAGCCAAGACCTTAAAGGACAAAGGACCAAATGAAAATAGGACAAATTGAAAATGTCTCACCTATATGTTTGGATACTAAGCTAGGTTTGACAAAAATGATATTAATGAAAGGACAAATTTTAGACAAGGTCAAGACTCCTTAACAACAAATTAGGGTATCATCCAAAGTTTTGATTTTTCAAGTTTGACAAACCAAATTTTTGAGACTAAATGCAAGAAGGAAATGATTATGACAATGACTTAGGATATGGCATGAAAATGATCTAAGGATATGATATTACAAGATGAAGCCAAGACAAGATGACAATACAATGATAAGGATATGCGAAGACCAATGACTTGGAATATGCAAAATGCAACCTAGGCAAGACCTAATTTTAGCATGACAAGGATAATGCACAAATGTCACCTAAATGGAAATCTAGCTTAGATATGATAATGAAATGCAAACTTAGGGAAATGATTTTGAACCTAAGTGCAAAATGAGGACGCTTGCAATGAAAAGGACTAAAATGAAGGGAGATGACAATATGTCCTAGGACCTAAGTTGGACTATGCAAAACCTAGCCTAAAGTGACATGAATTTTGAAACAAAGATATTCAATGTTTTGACAAGCCATGTTCAAATGTTGGATGAATACTTGGACAAATTTGGACTTTTGTTTGGATTTTGTTTTGAATTGAAGGTCGTTGATTTTGAAAACCCAAGTTGATTATGAGCACTTTTGAAAGTTTGTTTTTGATTTAACTTTTGACAATCATGGAAGACAAAATGTTTGTTTGACTTTGACTCAAGACAATCAAGCACATTCACAACAAATCCTATGGCTGGCAAGGGCAATATCTATTGAATCCTCTAACCATAAAATACAACACTCAGCTGGATAGCTAGACACTTGGTAGCACTGGCTCTCCCTTACAGTGCACTCACTTCTCGGGCATACCAAGCTTCGAGTTCAAGGGGCATCACTTCCCAAGAACTTGCTATCTCTAACTAAGGAGTACATGAGAGGTGTCTTTGGCATGCACATATCATAACGCCTGAGCCAACAAATAGAAGGATTTTGGCATATAAAAACAAGAGATTCTAGTAAGGGCATCCATTCGGGTGGGTATTGATCCAGTGAATAAATCGTCGCAATACCATTCCAGCACCCGTTGTCTACAACTTCCATTGCATCCACAGTTATTTAGAGTGGTTCAGAAGAGCTTGGCTTTAGCCCGTCACCACTTTGGGTCGTTCCCTCTCACCAATGCCTGTGCGAAGTGCCAGGCAAATCGGGAGGCAGGCCCAGTTCTAAGGGTTAAAACATGCAATCGAATTAAAAACAAACAAAGCATGCATGGTGTTCATTAACCCTTAAGAAATGAAATGTGCAACTACTTTAAAAATCGCAAGCAAGATGTTTTAATGAGAGTCTTTGACCACATCCTGCATAAGATTCGTTAGTAGTTGCATTTTTAGTCTTCGTCACATGTAATGCCAAAATGCTGCACAGAGAATTAGCACCAAAGAAAAACCAGAATGCAAGAAATAGAATGAAAACAAATAAATTTGCAAGTGAAAACAACTGATTTCACCTCTGTTTCTGGCCTTGCACAAGCGCAGAATGCCTCAACACAGCCGCAGAACCCATCAAGATGTGCCTGTGTACCTTACATAGGTGTAAAACCAATCAAGATGCACTTGTGTACCTTACATAGGCGTAAAACCAATCAAGATGTGCCTGTGTACCTTACATAGGCACAAAACATCTCTACATAGGCGCAGAAGTGCCCAGAGAGCTCCGAGTCGCCTTGTTTCTTGAGTTTTTCACCTGCAAACAGCTCAAAAGCACTCAAAACATGGTAAAGGGGTTAGGTCACGTCAGGTTCACCAAAATGTAGATCAAGAAATTGAATAATCATCAAAACAATAGCAATTAGGACAACCACAAAACCTAAAGCTGCTATAAAAGCAATCCTAATCCAATCAATGAAGACATAAAGACAAGATATTCAAATCAAATGAAATTGAAACAAACCGACATAGATATCTCCTTCATGTGGCTCCATTGTTCTTCTTTCACCTTCAAATTTGATGTGGATCTCACCTACAAGTGCAAAATGCAAGTGGAAAGCAAGTTGTTGATGAAATTCATAGTATAAGGTTACTCAAAATGTGATTGATCTTCTCCTTTTCATTGAAGAAACTCACCCAATTTATAGACAAATTGGAGAGAGGACAATATTAGCATGAAGAGATTTGAAAGGAAATTCAAATCAAGAATGGAAACATTATGACAAATGTATGACAATTTCTATGCAAGGTGTATGACAAATTATGACAAATTATGACAAGTTGCTATGCAAGATGTATGACAAATTATGACAAGATTGAAATAGAAATTAGGAATTAGGAGAAATTAGCAAATTAGAAAATTGAGGAAAAAGATGAAATAGAAATTAAGTGAATTAATTAATAGGTTTTCATCCATTAATTAATTCATGAAAGAGACCTAGGACTAAATAAATAGATTTATTTAACCCACAAAGAAGAAGAAAAGGATTAAATGAACAAATCATAAAACCCTAGAAATAAGAGGACAAGGAATTAGGTCAAGACAATAAGAAATTAATGTAGGTTCGATCATGATTCTGATTGACAATGTTGATAAATGATTGAGATTGGTTGACAAAAATCAATGACAAATTGACCAAGATTGACAAGGAGATCAAATTGATAGGCGCCAATTGACGAGGATCAATGACTAATCGATCCAAATTGACATGATTGAAAAGGACAAGGATCGATGATGAATCGATCGCAAAATGACAAGATTGACAAGGACAAGGATCGATGACGAATCGATCGCAAAATGACGAGATTGACAAGGACAAGGATCGATGATGAATCGATCGCAAAATGACAAGATTAACAAGTTGATAATCGCAAATGATTACTAACAAGCTAAAGATGATTGAAAGATTGACAAGAGGACAAAACCCTAATTCCATCATCGATTATGATTGACGATGTCCAAAATGATGATAAATGAGCATGCACCATGATGCGACAGGATAAGATCGACCAAAATCATGACTGAAGATTTGCTATCGACAAGACCTAATTCGAAAGCGATAAAAATGAGGAATGCAGAAGAAGGACTCGATGCTCACAAATGATAAAGACCAAGTGCGCAACATAGAAGAAATGTTAATGCAACGCAAGAACCCTAAAATAAGGCAATGCGCAAATGTTAAAGTATGACTCCACAAGCATTGACCATTTTTAGATGTCTACAACCGGTTCACATTCCAACATACCAGTTCATGTTTTCACATATACCGGTTCACATCATCATACCGGTTCTCTTTCCAGTTTGCTTACTTCAATATACTAGTTCATACTTCAACATATTGACATCAATGACAACATACAATATCATCATGTCATCAAACTTTGCACATATTCCAACAATAATCACAAGAATAAAAAAAACAAAAAATGAATAAAAAATTACAATTCCCTAAAAAAACTTAACTATTACATTATATAGTGTACTATCCCTTTTATATGGCCTATTCTTTAATAAGTTTATTGTGTTATATACTTTCAAAACTTAAGTATAGTTTTATTGTGTGTGTAAAAAGTACATAAAGTCTGCAAGTTGTAAGACGCAACACTTCAATTAATTCATTGCAAGCATGGTTAGACATATATAATCATGAATATAAAAACCATAACAAATCGACCTATTGCCTTCTTAAAGATGTGAGTATAGACTTTCTCTCATATTTGTCTAAGCAATACCAGTGACTAGACAACACCAAGACGAAGGATTTAATCTATATGAGAACAAGAATAAGCTAAATGTATGCAAGATTAAGCTAGATGAATGAATATTAAGCTAGATGAATTCAAGAAATAATGATTAAACTAAGTATGCAAAAAAGATAAACTAAGATGTGATTATCTCAAAGCACAATATCTTCAATGACTCTAGAGCAAAAACTTTGTAATAACAATAAATCTCCAAGGTGTCTTGAACGAGAGATGAAGGGCTAGATTTATAGAGACTCAAAAGAAAGATCAATGGTCAAGATCGATTAACAATGAGTGATTGAGATTCCTTAAGAAAAATCACAATCTAGGTTAATTGAAATAATTGAAAGATTAGATTAAGTTAATCTTGAGATAGATTCCAATTATAGCTTGATTGAATGCATTCAGATCATAAGTTTGAGTTTTCATTGGAGATAAAATTAGTTGATTCCATGCACTTGAGATAAAATTTAGTTGATTCCATGCACGAGATAAAATTAGCTCAATATTTTTATTTAGAAAAATCCTTTTCAATGTAACTGAACCTCTTTCCTTAAGAAAAGCTTTGAGTTTTAATTTTAGAGAAAATGATTAATTCGATTTAATTACTTTTCTGATTTCTCAAGTTATCTCAATTTTAGAAAAAGAAATATCTTAAGTTTGATTTCTTCTCTCAATTTAATTCTTTTCTTTTGCAGATTAATTTAACTTTCTTTTGCAGATTAATTCCTCTTTTTGTGATTAAACTCTTTTGTAAATAAAGTCCTCTTCTTCTTTAAATTAATTCCTTGTTTTTGTGATTTAAATGGCAAATTGATTTATTAATTAAATTTGCTAGGATATTTAATTAAATAAGTAGGATAATTGGTCAAAATGATTTACTTGGAATGATTTAATTAATTAAATAAATATTTAATTAATATAGAGTGATTTATTTGCCATGTAACATTAATGATTGAAGAATTAATTAATTAGGTTCTCAAGATTGATTTAATTTCCTTTTGTTAGGACCTTGGTGATGTTGTCGAGATTAGGGGTCCATGGTTTAGGTGACCATTTTTAGGGTATTACATTTGCCTCTCTTTGAATTAATGTGCGAGCATCATGTTGGTTCAAAGAATAGTTGATGTCAAATAGATATCAGTTCTGAACTTGATGGATCACAAACCGATGAAGAGCAACATGTTTAGCTTGATTTGAAGTGATGAATATGAACAGATTGATTAAAGCAATATCAATCCTAAACTTTATTGAACAAGAACCGATGAAGAGCGAGATATCGCTATTGAACTTGATGGATCAAGAAATGAACATTGATCTAGAAATTGATTGAACTAGATTGAGCAAAGAGACAAAACCGATTCCAAACTTGATTGAACAAGAACCGACTGAGATAGAGAGATAAAACCAATTTTGAACTTGATTGGACAAGAATCGACTGGAGTGAGGCAAACCGATTCTGAACTTGATTGAACAAGAATCGATTGAGCGAAGTGATAAAACAAATTCCGAACTTGATTGAACAAAAATCGATTAGCAAAGCGAGAATGTCCAGCTTGATTTGATGTGATGAAATTAAACACTGATTTGAAGATTGACTCAGATAAGGACAAAAAATTGATATGCTCCTAGAGATTGCTTTATTTGACATCAAAGAATCTCAACTTAATACGACGCGATTTAGTTACGATGCCCCTAGCAACAAGGTTCAGTTGATTTTCTTTCACTAAAAAGATTTCTGCTCGACTTTAGATGAAGATTTCAAAAAATTCTCAACTTTGAATAATGGTAATCACTGAAAATATGTAATGAGTATGCCCCCTCAGGAGCGAAATCAAAAGATAGTGAGGGTACAATGATTTTAGGCAATTTTGAAAAGATAAAAAGATTTAGCGATGATAATTTTGAGCACAAAGATTGATGTTGAAATTAATTTGAAATCAGAGATGAATTGAGCGCAAAATGATTTGAAAATTGACTTGAGGATGAAAGTGCTAAGTGGTCAACGTTGTGAAATTTTGAGTAGAAAATTGACGTCAGATTTCGATTTTGATCCCGAAAATGGACTCAGGACAGTTGATTTAGGCAAGGGTACAAATTTTATGTCCATCGGAGCAAGTTGGAAAATTAGGGTTTGGGCTATATAAGGGATTCAATGTGTCATTGTAAATTCATTTTTACCTCTCAAAGTTAAAATTTGAAAAACATCTTGTGAAGAAAAATGGCAATTCCAATTCAAGAGCATCGATTCGAGCACTAGAGATGACATAATCAACCGCGGAACTATCCCCCAGTAGTAAGTGATCGATCTTAAGCCTTTTGAATTTATAATTTTTTGAATTTTTGTTGAATTTGTCATTTTGAACTTCGTTTGAAGTTGTGTTGTATCGTTTTGTCATCCGGTGTCATACTCTTTCTTGTATGAGTATCTGGCAATTTTTTGTATTATCGTATGGTAATGTAGGGTTTCTTGTATGGTGTTTACCCGTGTATCATACAAGAATGTTCTTAAGAGACCATTTAATCGTGCGAAATTTTAGAATTTGTCATTTTGGTCAGTTTACTCATGTGGATCATTGTGTTTGCTTGTGCAAGTTGCTTCTTGACTGTGGTAACTCATATGGAAAACAACAAGTAGTTTTGAAGGTCCAAAGAAAAATTTGATTTTCAATTTTGTAAATTTGTATTCTTTATCATGTTTAACACATTATTAGCACAAAGTTGATCATGTACTGATGATTTGTGTGTTCGATTTTGGAGATTCACTTGCTGGTTATTCAATTTTGGTGTACATATCCACCGACAATGAGATTAGTGCGTGACTTATCAAATGCATAGAGAGGTCACATAGGGTTGTGTAGATTTGGATATTTGTTACAAATGCCCGATATCCATGTGATTCACGGTATGCTAACTGCATTAGTTGAGCATTTCCATTCTGAGCTTAACACTTTTCATTTGCCGGTTGGAGAGATGATGATCACTCTGGAGGATATTTAGGATATTGAAGATTCTATTTACTGGAGATAAGGTAGATTATGATTCTACTCCAAGACCAGATATTGAGGCTCTTAGATGTATATTCTATGATGAGACTATCCTTGATCGTTCTATCACTTGGGACAATTTGATGAGTAGGTATGGTGCAGAGTACCATCTGACTTGCATTTTGGTTGGCACGATTGGTTGTTTTGTTATGCCTTACAGAGGACAATAGGGATTTTTATGTGGATGGGGTAGAATGCTAGAGAGATTGTTGACTCATCTAGTGAGATTAGGTTGGGGTTCATGCTTACTTGCTCATATGTACCATGAGATGCATGAGATTTTCTATTGTGAGGGGAAGAGCATGGCAGCAGGTGTCCTAGTTTTATAGATATGGGCATGGGAGCATATCCCGGTTTGCATACCTATTGTAGATGATTCTAGAGAGGCACATCAACCTATCATATGTTGTTACTTAGGTTATGTTACACAGAGCCACCTGGGAAAGATTGATTTTTAGAGGAGGCAGTTAGATGACTTGATCATTGTGGTATGGAGACCATATAGGGGTCTAGAGTAGTGGGATGATTGGAGGGTATAACAGACATATATTTTTATGACTAGACTTCTCATAGTTAGATTGACTTCTATTATTGAGTGATTTGTAGTATCTAGGGTTTTGAGATAGTATGGGAGACTGTAGAGTATATCATAGGAGTTCACATCGTATGCTATATATGGGGAGGAGGAGAGACAAGAATGGGCACCAAGACTATCATATGCATTGAGCATGTAGGAGTTGTTGGGTGCCGCAAAGATGGGAGTACCTAGAGGATGTGGCAGACATGGGGGTATTGTCCCAATATAGAGATTGGTTTTAGAGACACCCCTTCCCTCAATTTATAGATCTTGGAGATCATGTGCCTCTTATAGATGAGGTTGAGGAGGATGCACCAGCACAAGCACAGGTTCCAGGTCAAGTACAGGGATGAGTGCAGGTATAGGAATGAAGAGCAGATGTACTTAGACAGACAAGAGGTGGTGCTAGTAGCAGTAGGGAACTAGCGGGAGGTTGATAGTGACAAAGAGGAGAGGGTGGATCCTTAGGAGTTGCTGGGGTTGAGGCTGGCGGTGCTAGAGCAGCAGAGGTTAGAGGTGAAGAGGAGATAGTGGCTCCTAGGTAGGTTAGGTAGCAGAGGGATGAGTAGGGAGGTGGAGAGGAGGAGATGGGGAGAGAGCAGGCAGTGCCAAACATAGTAAAATCTTTGAGAGAGAGGGTGATAGGTTTGCAGTCACAGTTGATAGTGGCATAGACGCAGTTGGCAGAGCGAGAGCGACAACTTGTTGAGATCAGAGTAGAATAAGATACCCTTCAGTGAGAGGTTTTGCATTAGATGAGTCATGCAACTTATTATTTTGTAGCTTATAGCATAGCGATCCCAGTAGCGTGGTGGTTTGTGTCATATTCTCAGTATATGGCTCGATCTGAGGGAGCTAGGGCACCCATATAGGACATCAGTCAGCAGGAACCACCTCCTCCACCTAGCGATGAGGGAGAGGTAGAGAGATAGATTATATACCTCCTAGATTTTATTATATACCCCATTTTTGTAGCTTATATGATTCTTACTCCGATGAGACATTGTATATGACAATTGATATCATTTATACTCTTAGACACTGAGATTATGACAAGATATACAAGCTCTTGATTTGATTTCATCATACTTGTGTTGATTGATTATGAGATGTCTTTCTATATGCTTTATTCTACATGTATGCATATCTTTTCAATGTGTATGTATGTAATGCAAATGAATATGGATGATTATCTTTTTTTTCATTTCTTTTCATATGCAAATAAATGATGAAAATGAGTAACTAGTAATGCAAATGTTTATTTTTCATGCAATAATATGAATGCAAATAAATATATGAGAAATGTATGGATTTATATAATATGCTCATGTATGCAACTAACATCTTAATACACAAGTACTCAATCAGAGAAACGATGATGAAAAAGGGTACCACTTAGCTGAGAAATGACGATTGCTTCAGACTCTCATTCAAAAGATAAAGAGATCATTGTTATCATGCCAAAATCACTTGAAATGCATAAAATTTAGAATGAATGCAATTTAAACTTAGTCATTGGATTTGGTATGCTTAATTATCATCATTGAGTGTTTTACAAACACAATAGGCAAAACAGAGTTCTTTCCATTTCATATGCAATATTAATTATCTTGTCCACAATCACCCTTTTATTGTTCATATCCTTGGACAGATTATGCATGCATCCAGATTGCACATTAAAGAAATTCCCTCAAAAAAGACAAAGAAATTGCTCCAACCTCCCTGTAGCATACAAATAAG
The DNA here is from genome assembly GCF_030272615.1 of Cryptomeria japonica. Lineage (NCBI taxonomy): Eukaryota > Viridiplantae > Streptophyta > Pinopsida > Cupressales > Cupressaceae > Cryptomeria > Cryptomeria japonica. Next base: position 468,512,732 of record NC_081408.1, read on the forward strand.
TGGAGTCGAGGTATGTGTGGTGATTTCACCTTGATGTGAAGGTACTTATCACAGACACTCACTTGATTAGATGTTTCCAAATCATCAGAATCACTCATACAAGCAGATTACAAAGAAAAGTATTATGCCCCCAATCTTCGCTCCTCTTAGTCAAGATAGACTTCCTTGACTTACTCAGAGGGAATAATAATCAAAAACCAATGTAAAAGGACAACACACAAAGAAAATTTCAATAATATCTCAAATAGTTTAATGATTGTTCTCAGTAGTCTTGTTTTGCTTGTTTATCTCAGTGATAAAACTCTACAATAGTTTGGAGACAGTTGATTGACATAGAGTGGATGACCCAGTACTACTAATAGAAAGATGACTTGGTTAAACTGCTTAGGACATGTAAATTGATTAGTCGATTACCCTAAGACTAGGACATTGATCGGTTTCAAGCCATGAGGGTTCCAAAAGAACCAGGATGTCACAAAAGCAACTAAAATATATGTACAAGCATAAGAAAAGATGTAGGAAAGCAGGAATGAAAATAGGAAATGCCAAATTTGCATTGATAGATGGAGCACTTGAGTACAAGAGGTGCCTATTTACTAGGTTTTCAACAAGGCATTTGATTTTTTTTTGTTTTTTTTTATTTTTATTTTTTTTATTCAGTACTTTTTTCTTTTTATAGGTTGCTGGAGCAGAGATTACTAAGTGAAGAATTTATTCAAGTGGATGGTTTTAATCAGTTCACAGAGTTGTTCTCCTTCTGATGTTGAGAGTTGATAAGAACAAGAGCCAAAGACTAAGTAACAATGTAGGGATCCAACCAGTTGGGTTCAAACAAGGTCACCAACTTGAAATTCTCTTTGTCAAACTTTCTAGTTATAACCTCTAGACATTCTCTTTTGGTACGCTCTCAGATAATCAAACACCACTTGCTGACATTCACCCAGCAACTCAAGCTCTTGCAATCTAGATATTTTGTAGTCTTCATCTATAACAAGACCTTGCAAAGAAACTCTCAAAGAAGGTATTTCCACCTCAATAGGAAAGACTACTTTGGATCCATACACCAAAGAAAAAGGTGTAGCCCCAGTAGGTGTTCTGATACTTGTTTTATAAGCCCATAGTGCAGGATTCAGATACTGATGCCAATCCTTTCTAGATTTGTTGACCGTTTTATGCAAGATAGTTAGTAGATTTTTTTTAGATGCTTCAGCTTGTCCATTACCTTGAGGGTAGTATATGGATGACCAGTGTTGTTTGATTTTAAACTTTTCACAGAGCTTGTCTAGATCTTTGTTTTTGAACTGCCCTCCATTGTCAGCCACATTTGAAGAAGGTATTCCATCCCTATAGATGATATAGTTAAGGATGAATAGAGCTACTTGTTTACTGGTTGCTTTGATTAGTGAAATTGCTTCAACCTATTTAGTGAAGTACTCAGTGACAGTTATGATAAGCTTGTGTCCATTAGATGATGCAATATAGATTTGGCCAATGGAGTCAAACACCCATTATTGAAAAGGCCAATGTGTGATAAAAGGTATTAGATCCCTTGTTGGAGCATGTATGAGATTCCCATGCAGCTAACACTTCTCACAAGTTTTAACAAATTTAATAGCATATTTTTCCATATCTGGCCAGTAGTAGCCAGCCCTTAGCAATTTCTGAGCTAGAGTAAGACCGTTTGAATGAGATCCGAAAATACCTTCATCAACTTTAGATAACACACGTTGGGACTCTTCAGTTTCTAGATACCTAAGAAAAGTACTATCCAAATCTCGCCTATATAGATCATTAGCGATGATGACATACCATGAAGAATTTTGAATTAGGTTTCTTTTCTCATTACGGGTAAGATTAGTAGGGATAATTTGGTCACACAAGTAAGAGTAGATATGACTATAGCAAGATGAGTCATGTCCAATGATAGAACAAACCATATGGGACTCAGGGGAATCATAAGCAGGATAAAGTAACTCTTCCACTAGGAATTCATAGCAGAACTTAGACTCTTGTAGCTGTGGTATAGATGCCAAGGTAGCCATAGCATCTGCTGCTTTGTTTGCTGATCTAGAAATTTACTGAAATGATACAAAGGTAGAGTATTTATTGAGGTCATCAATCATTATTTTAAAGGGCATCAGTTTCACATCTTGAGTCTGATATATATCATTGATCTGATTGATAATCAGTTGAGAGTCTTCATAGATGTATAACTCAACAACCTTCCATTTGATAGCCAACTTGATTCCATTTAACAAAGCTTCATATTATGCAATATTGTTGGTACAAGAAAAGAGAATCTTGTATGCCTTTGGGATTGAATATCTCTGAGGAGTGATAAAAAGTATTCCAGCACTAGAACCTTGTTGAGTGAAAGACCCATCAAAGAACATTTTCTGAGATCACTGAGTAAGGGGCATGATGGATTCTTCCAAAAACTCTATGTGCAAAGGTTGATTGTCTTTAAGCAGAGCATCAACAAGTTGATCCGCAATGACATTTATTATTGATTGGAGCTGCCTTTGTAAACTTCTCATTTGACTAGCATTCTCTGGAGGTGGCATTTCCATTAGCTTTAACTTTTTTTGGATCCACTTCGATTCCTTTTGTTGAAACAATGTATCCTAGGAGCTTTCTAGATGTGACTCCAAATGCACATTTCTTGGGATTTAATTTGAGTTTGAATTTTTCCATCCTGTCTAATATTGGACCTAGTTTTGATAGATGTGCTGATATTTTCATAGATTTGACTAGAGTATCATCAATATAATCCTCCATGTTTTTATGCATCATATCATGAAAAATTGTTGTTACAGCTCTTTGATAAGTGGCGCTTGCATTCTTTAAGTCGAAGGGCATTACATTCCAGTAGAATGTTCCTCATGCACAGGTGAATGTTGTTTTCTCTTGATCCTCAGGTGCAATTTTGATCTGATTGTATCCGGAAAAACCATCCATTAAGAGTACATTTCATAACCAGCAGTCATGTCCACTATCATGTCTATGTTGGGTAGTGGAAAATCATCTTTTGGACAAGCTTTATTTAAATCTCTGAAATCTGTGAAAATGCATATTGATTTGTCAAGTTTAGAAACAGGTACAATATTTTATATCCACTCGGCATAATCAATTGCTCTGATGAATCTAACTTTTATTAATTTTTCTAGCTCAGCTTTAACAAGTAATGCAACATGAGGATGCATTTTTTAGAGTTTTTGCTTAACAGGTTTAACTTCGGGAGTGATAGAGAGATGATGGATTATGAGGTCAGGATCTAGACCTGACACATCAGCATATTTCCATAAAAATTGATCTTATTTTCTTTGAAGAAATCAACAAATTCTTTTAGTTCTTCTGCTGACAAGAATTGAGCTACATGTATGGTGTAATGAGCTTCTTTTGTTCCAATATTTACTGGCTGTGTAGGTTCAATTAGCACTGATGATAGCTCTTGAAAGTGATTAGGAAAAATGTCAAGTATCTCACCTTCAGGCACCTTAGAGAGGTTTTCACCATTAGGTACGTCCTTTATATTTACTATTTTTTATTTTGACACTGCCACATTGTGGTTTTCACCATCAGAACTCTTATTTTTCTTTTTTTGATTTTTGCAACTAAAATACTTGACATGTGTTGCTGTCATGTTCTCACTTTGTTCATTGGTGGAAGAGTCCATTTGTTCAACTTCATTATGATAACAGGCTAATGTATAATCATTGGCAATGCTAGGTATATTCAAAGGTTGATCTTGGAGAGTACAGTCAATAAGATTAGGATGTACCAAGGATAAAGATTTGACAGGTTTAAGGGAATTCACGGTATTGTCATCACAACCTCGGACCAACAAGTTGAGTTTTAGAAGACTGCCTTGCGTAAGCGTCTTGAAACCAAGAAGAGTTAGAACATGATTATCGAAGTTTACGTTAGTATTTAGGGAACGTAACCCAATAGACCTACCACTGGCACTGTCCTCTACTTCAAACTAGACTACATATCGTGGTTCAACAGTAATAGGTTCAGCAAATAGAGTTTCGATATTCATGACGAAGTAGTCATAATTTAGTGTCGAATAGGTAATGTTATAAATAGATCTTATTTTGGAGTGATCAGAGTCAGAAGATGAAGCCTCTGAATCTTCTTCAAGTGGCTTAGTGAAAGCATGTATAGTATCAATATCAACATCTTTGATGCTACAAGTTCCTTCATGATTTGGTTCAATGATCACTTGTAGTTGACATACCCGTTGACATAACCTTGATGACTCTGTTAGTCTCTGTCGTGTCTCCATTCTGATCTTCCATATGCCATAGTTGGTTCCATCAAGTTTAGGACTATCCTTCCTAAAATAGTTAGTAGACATTGGATCTCCTCAAGCTGTTAAACTTCTGCAAAAGAGGACTAGGCTCTGACCAATTGTTAGGTCCTGGGGACAACTGAGGAGGGGGGGGTGAATCAATTGTCAAATAAATTCAAACCAAAACAACTTAACCAACTTTAATGCTTAATATTGGTAAACTAGTCTTTTATGCCGGTAGATAGTTTTATCAGTTAATTACAATGTCGGTAAAGATTAATGCATGAAATAAAAAGACAATAACATCCACAACACATAACACCAATATTTTTACGTGGAAACCTTGTAAGGGGAAAAACCATGGTGGGAAACCTTACCCACAATCAGACGATAGTACTGCAGATAGTATGTGTATATAAATGGGGTCTGGACATGCAGAAAGGACAAGCACCTAGAGCTCACTGCTCAAACGCAAATTGGAGTCACACTGATTACAATTGGATGGTTAACTCCAATAAGGATGTACTGCTCAAATGAGCATCTTTCTATGCTGGATTCAATACCGGTGTAGTTTTGATTGTCTTCACAAAAACCCTCCTTCAACCTTCAAATGATGTCTGCGTGTATAGCTCTGCTTATTTTTGCATATACCTTCTCACACTTCCTTTTCGCATTCCGATTCGATCTTACAAATAAGATCTTATACTTATATCATAACCTAAGACCAATTTTAATAGGTCCACTCTAAAGGATATTGCAATAAAATTAATTTACAAATAAAACAATTTTTGATACAATAACCAATTCAACATGTCAGCTTGATGCATTTTCAACAATAATAAACATCTTCATAGTGTGTCGTGCTGATCTGGAATAGATAAGCCTGTCGGTGTATATCCTAGACCTATTTGTCGGTAACAACAAATATGCAAATATGAATATGGCAATGAACAAATCTCCAAGACAAAGTGTCCAAATGATGTCTTCGACATAACCAGGTGTTTTTCATATCATTCCAAGTGCTGGTGAACATTATATTCTGGCGGTGTACTAGATACCGGTGATTGTGCATAAGTCACTTACTTGCCAATTCTCCAAAGTGTCAGAGTTGATAAGTGTTAGTAGGTGTTGACATCAATGACAAAACCATACCAAAATACCAACAATCTCCCCCTTTGGTATTGATGGAAACACAAGATGGAAAAACCATCAAAGTGCCAAAACAGAAATGCCAAATACCAAAAACCAACAATCTCCCAAAAAGAGATCATAACTAGAAATCAAAATACAGATATAGAGAGTAATCAGTCTCTCCCAAATGAATAATCTCTCCCCAAGAGATAATGTGTTTTTCCATATCAATCTCTCCCCCTTTGACATCAAATGCCAAAGCAATATTAAAAACCATATAAAATACCAACCAATTCACTATACCAACTACTCCCCCTAAGAAGTAGCTTTCTCATCAAAACCGGAGTAAAATATTTCTCTGTTAATTCTGTTGGTTAATGACAAACATCAACTGTCTAAGTCTCTACCGGTGGGGGTATGACCTCAAGCTAGTCTCTAAGATATTCGAAGGTCTCCTTAGGCAGAGGTTTAGTGAAAATATCTACAATTTTCTCTTTAGTATTCACATAAACCAATTTTACTTCTTTTGCTTCAACATTCTCTTTCAGAAAATTTAGTTTGATATAAACATGTTTGGTTTTAGAATGTAATACTTGATTCTTAGATATATCAATTGCTACAGTGTTATCACAATAGATAGTTATAGGTTCCTTGCATTTTACCTTTATATCCTTTAGCATTTACCTTAAGCCATAGTACCTATGTACAGTTAGTTGTTGCTGCAACATATTTTGATTCAGTTGTTGATAAAGATGTACAACTTTGTTTCTCACTCAACTAAGAAATTAATCTGCTGCCAAGAAAAAATGCTCTGTCGATGGTGATTTTTCTATCATCCGCATCTCCTGCCCAATTTGCATCTATGTATGCACATAATTCAAAGTTTTCATCTATAGGATACCATAATCCAAGATTTATAGTGCCTTGTAAATATCAGAAAATCCTTTTTACTACTGATTCATGTTTTTCTCTAGCATTACTCTGAAATCTTGAAACAATACATATTGCATTCATAATATTAGGTCTTGTTTGTGTTAAATATGAAAGGCCTCCTATCATAGATTTGTACCTAGTCGAATTAACAGGTGTAGATTCATCCCTTAGTGATAATTTGTCATTTGTAGTCATAGGTGTGCTTACCGGTTTAGAGTTCTCCATCCCAAATTTCTTTAGTAACTCCTTCAAGTACTTGGATTGACTCAAGAATATACCTTTATCAGTCTATGAAATTTGCAATCCTAAAAAGAATTTTATTTCTCCAATCATAGACATTTCAAATTCTTGTTGCATTTCAATAGAAAAGTCTTTACATAATGCATCTTCTCCTCCAAAGATTATATCATCAACAAAAACTTCTATAACCAAGATGTCATCATTAGTCACTTTGTAGTATAATTTTTTCTCAGCATTACCTTTAAAGAAGCCAATCTTCAAAAGATACTTATCCAATCTTGCATATCAAGCTCTTGGAGCTTGTTTCAACCCATACAAATCTTTCCTTAACCTGCAAACCATATCTTTGTTATCTATCAAAGAAAATCCATCAGGTTGTTCAATGTAAACTTCTTCTTCAAGATCTTCATTCAGAAATGCACATTTAATATCCATTTTATATACTTTGTAGTTCTTGTGTGCTGCAAAAGCCAAGAATAATCTATCTGCCTCAATTCTAGCTATCTATGCAAAGGTTTCATTATAATAAATTCCTTCTTTCTGCGAATATCCCTTACACACTAGTCTTTCTTTATTTCTGATTACCTTACCATCTTCTTTTGTTTGTTTTTGAATACCCATTTTGTTTCAATCACATTTTTGTCTTGAGGCCAGGAAACTAATGTCCATTTGTTATTTTTCTCAATTTGTTCTAGTTCCTCTTCCATAGCTTTAATCCAGTGTTTATCTTCACATGCCTCATTAACTGATGATGGTTCAATTTGAGAAATAAGACATACCTCTTCATTTTCCAATCTTCCTCTTGTCATAACTCCTTTATACTTGTTTCCAATTATCTGATCTTCAGAGTGATTCAGTCTTACATACCGAGGTCTCTTTGTTTGTTGTTGTTCCTCAGTTACAGTGGAATTTTCAGATGATACCGGTGTAACAGGATCTTCATTATGTACCGGTGGGTTCAATGTAGATTCATTTGTCAGAATCTCTATTGCCGGTTCAAAGTCTATATACCTTGAAGTTCCTCTAAATTGTTCATCAATCTTTATATTTGTACTCGCAACAATTTTCTGTAATCTTTTGTTAAAACATCTATATGCCTTGCTCTTAGATGAATAAACAAGAAATATTCCTTCATCACTTCTAGGATCAAATTTGCCAATATACTCATCTCTTCTAATATAGCATTTACTTCCAAATATTTTGAAATATTTAAGAGTAGGAGTAATACCAAATCATAGTTCATGAGGGGTCTTACTGGTTTCTCCTTTGATGTGAGCTTTTTCGAATGTGTAGACCACTGTGCTTACTGCCTCTCTCCAATATAAATGTAGTAGATTTACTTCAGATAACATACTTCTAGCTACATCCAAGATAGTTATGTTTTTCCTTTCTACAACTCCATTCTGTTGTGGTGTCCGGGGTGCTGATAACTGTCTTCCGATTCCATTCACTTCACAAAATGCATTAAATTTTTTAGATGTAAATTTTCCTCCTTGATCTGATCTCAGACATTTGATTTTCTTACCAATTTCATTATCTACCATTGCTTTTAATAGTTTGAACTTCCCAAGTGCTTCTGATTTTTCTCTGAGAAAAGTAACCCAACACATTCTAGAGTAGTCATCAATGATTAACATGAAATATCTATCACCTTGTAAACTTTTAGTTCTAGCTAGACCACATAAATCAGTATGAATTAACTCAAGAGCATTATTTGATTTTTTTGGAATACTTTTAAAAGTATCTCTAACTTGTTTTCCAAATTGACATTCCTTACATACCGGATTGTGAGGCTTAACAATCTTAGGTAAATCTCTAACTGCCTTAGTAGTACTAATTTTTACCATGCAATAAAACTTTACATGACAAAGTCTCTTATGCCATAGCCAACTTTCATCAATATGTGCAATCAAGCATGCATTTTCACTATTATTAAAATGAAAGATATTACCTCTAGTTTGATTACCAGTTGCAATTTCAAAACCATTTCTGTTCATAATTTTGCATTTTCCATTCTTGAATTGTAACTGAAATCCTTTCTCAACTAATTGACCAACACTCAAAATATTATGCTTTAAACCTTCCACATAGTAAACATTGTCAGTATTATGCTTACCATCAAGAGATATTGTACCTTTACCTTTGATCAAGCAAGCTTTATCATCTCCAAATCTTACTAGACCTCCATTATATTCCTAAAAGTTCAAGAATTTGCTTTTATCACCAGTCATATAATGTGAGCGTCCTGAATCAATGATCCATTCATCCTTAACTTCAACTTTAGCTACCAAGGCCTATTCTACTAGTTGAACAGTAGGTGTCGGTTGATCTTCTATTATAGCTACAAAAACCCATCCATTGTTTGTCGGATCCTCATCAGAATCATCAGTCACTCCTTCATCAACAAGATAACAAGATTTATCTTTATTCTTCTTAAATTTGTATCTCTGATATTCAGCGTTTTGCTTGTATGTTCTCCTAGCTTCTTCTCTTAGTCTAGCATGTCTATCAGAGCATCTTGAAGCCATATAACTAGCTTGGTCCTTACATCGTTATAGCAGCCTATGGGTCTGGGGCATATCAGCTCTCAACTACAGAAGGTGAACCTTTGGAGGATCCTATCAACAACATGCACCTTCGCAAGTTCTACACATAGCTCTTCGGAATATCCTAATTCAAAAATACAAAAAAAAATTATAAAACAAAAAAATTGTTACTTGGTGAAACCTGGCAAACAGACGCCTTGTGACACAAAAAACATTGAAAAATTGAAAAAAGTAAAGAGAAATAATTTCGTCCAATGGTGAAAACCACTTCGGTGGTGCCCTGGGCAAGTACCATGGTGAAAACTGGGTCACCAGCGCCATGCGTAGAGACATTGCTCCTCCCTCTTTCAGGATTCTCTTTCATCCTTTCACTTCGCACACACTCACAACCTATTCATCCATAATAAACTTACCCATTCCCATCATGGCTTGTTATTGATCTACCCAAGATTGGTTAGCCATTCATAATAAACCTCCCTTTTCGCCTCCCTTTCCATCCATAATAAATCAGATCCTATCTGTGGCTAAGGCAAATCCTACGTCTAGTGATAGGTGTGGAACTGAGAACATCACATGTTTCGAGGAGTACAGTTTCTTCCAGCTTCCTTCAGTCTATCCGCGCACAATCCGCAATAAAGCAACATTTGCATCACAGATCCACAATAAAGTTTCGTCTTCTCTGCAATAAAGTATCAGTTTCATGGATTCAGTCAGTTTTAGATGAGACACAACAGCAACAATTGGCTTCAACAAATCAAATCTTTCAACAGACTTAGAAAACATTATGGTTCAGTGTTATCTATCCTTTTTGTGAAAGTAAACATTGTGACCACAATCAAATAAGACTTATACAAGTTATAAGAGACACTAAACTTGAGGACTACAGTGGATGTTGGTGTCAAGTCTTGGTTTTCTTTTGATTTTATCTTTCTGGTGACATGTCTTTTAGCTTTTCTGGGATGTCTCTGACTAGAGATTCTATCTCCAAGATGTCTTTGACTAGAAAGGTGAGGATGGGGTATCGTCACCTATTTGTATTTGCTATCTGTGAATTGTCTCTTAGTAATGCTATGACTTGTCCAAGGATATGAGGACACTATGAGTCTAGTGTGAACTAGGGCATTCCTTGTTTGTGACTGTCTTATCTCCATGCAAATAGGTACAATGACTTTCTGGGTCGAACATATGCCTCGATTGTCATAACCTACTTGTCATAATAAAGCTCAATGATGATAACGCACAAGAAGCTCTTTCACTTTCATATCTTCTGTCTTTCATCCCCTCTTTCCTGATTGACTTCCATCATCCTTCTCGAGTCCACGTAGCCTGCTATCACATGACTGAGTATAATGACACACCAAAAATATTTGCATTTCATGTAGTTGCACCTGCATTATCACATATAAGTATTTCATACATACATATAGATATCACAACTGCATCACATTCTGCACACAACACTTGTTAGCACAATTTACATTTGCATTATCATATTCATCTGCATTACTTACATTCACACTTGCATCATGCATACACATATAAAACATAAAAGAATAAAATGTATTGCATTGCATCATATACATATTTGCATCCATATCATAAGCATCACATAAAAACATACATCATTAAACATCTCATCACATAGGTACACATGCATATAGCTGCCGCAAAAATGAATCATCTCATATATATAATCATAAGTGTCATGATACAATGATGTCAAAAATACATATGGCTACAAAAGCACCCGCAGGTGTCTACAATACAAAACAATGGTACAAAACTGATACAATGGGAGCCCTCTAAGGCTATGATGAACTCCCTCCCTCGGAGCTGCCTGGCCTCGACGGAATTTGAGCCCCAGAAGGACCCACCCCAGGATCATCCTGCCTGCCCCCTCTATCTGGTGGTGGTGGAGGACCCATGACCCCACCACTAGATGCCTGCCTCCTCCGACTCCCTCCCGTAGCTGTCACTGTACGCGATGGTCTATGGAAGCTCCTCGCCTGTTGATCTGTCGGCACTGCACCGTAGTAGAGGTCCCTCCAGTATCCTATCTCCTCTCCAGCCCGCAGGACATATGCATATCCTGCCCCTGTGTCCTCCGTCGCCTGTCTCCCTGCCCTCAGCGCTGTCTCAGCCTCGGTATAGCGCTGGATCGCCTGATCTCTCTCCCACTCAGTATCTCTGAGCCTAGTCCAGAGCTGATCTCTCTCCCTCTCCAACTCCTGTATCTCATTTGCCTGACCCTGGCAGATCTCCTTGAGCTCAATCAGCTCATCCTCCTCTGGATCCCCACCCTCTGCCTCTGCTTGTGGCTCTCCCTCTGTAGGTGCCTACCCCTGTATCAGTACCTGTACGGGTGCCTGTACAGGTACCTGTCTCTGTACATGCCTTTGTCCCTGCACCTGTCCCTGTCCCTATCTTTGCCTGGGACCCTGTGCTGCTGGTACCTGTAGGGGTAATCCACCGCAACCCCTCACCACCTGAGCCTGCCGCTCCTCTCCACCCTCTCTTCGAGGTGCAACCCTCCTCTCCCCAACTACTCCCTTCCGCCTCCGTCGGCCTCTACCCCCATCACCTCTACCATCATCATCATCATCCCCACCTCCATCTCCATCCAACAGCTCCCCTGGATCTGTCAGTCGTGGGAATGGATGCTCCGCCCAATATGCTGAATACTCAGCATCCATCCCGACATCATCGACCTCTGGCCACATGTCCCAGGGTAGGGGTACCATCTCTGCCAGCTATGTCAACGCTTGATCATATGACAATAAAGGCCCAAACTTCACCTGATCTCTGACTGTGCGGGCATACATACCCGAGCCTCGTGGCATCCTCTGGATCCTGCCATACTGCCTGCATACCTTGTCCACAAGCTGCCTCTCTAATACATAGGGCATCCGCCCAATCAGGTACCTGCTCCGGAAGGTGTATGGCAGCTCCACTGCGTCATCCTCCCACTCCTCGCATCCTAGATACGGTCTCCAGATGACTACATCAATAGCATCCAGCACTCATCGCCAATGCTCTAACCTGCCAATCCGCGGCTGTGAGGTGATCATGTCATACAAATGCACAAAACTGCGTCCATGTCCCCTACCTTGGAAGTGTATCAGCCTCGTCACTGGCAGATGCTCATAGGCCCATACCTGCAATAGTGTCACCCCGTAGCCCAATCCCACTGACCCGTGATAGAAAAACTAGTGAAGCTCATAGTACAGATGGGCCAATACACATGGTCCCTAGGCATATCTGGTGTGATGTGTCACTAGTGTCTCCAGTGCTCCCCCCCAGCCCACAGCCAATCCCCGTGTCGCCCTGTCTAGGCATAGAAATCCACTGATCGCTCCTCCGATCACGGTCAGCAATGCTAACCCTATGGCGGTCATGGTGTCCCATGCCACATGTCCTGCCCTCATCTCTAGTCCGGGATCCTGGAACACCCATCTCAATGCCTCCCTGTCTCCGTCACGATCATATGGAATCAACTCTCCATCAATCGGTATCCGCAGAATCCTGTAGACATCCTCAAGGGTGACTGTCATCTCACCCATCGGCAAATGGAAGGTGCACATCTCTGAGTGCCATCTCTCAGCAAGCGCAGTCAGCAAACCCATGTTTGCCTGAAACTCAGGCACATACAATATATGTCTCAAACCCATCTCCTCGATGGCAACTCTGTCCTGAAATGACAACTCAGGTCGCAATCTCTGTGTCGACAGGAATCTCTCCCGTGACTCCAACATAGGCAAATACTCCTGCAGTCAAGCAAATTAATCATGTCAGTCATGGTGGCATTCACTGTTCATCACAAAATGCTACTTTTTATCTAAATGCATACGGTTATCTATCCTAGTGACACTCACTGTTCATCACAAAGTGTTTCTTCTATCCTAGTGGTAGTCCCTGTTCATCACAAAGTACTATGTGTGTGACACTCACTGTTCATCACAAAGTGTTACTCACATTTGCACTCCCTGTTCATCACAAAGTGCTGCTCATACTTTGGGTACTCATTGTTCATCACAAAGTACTCTATCTTGGTACTCGCTGTTCATCACAAAGTGCCTTGATCTATCCTAGTCTTCTTAAAGGACCTGCTTGAGTGTATCCTCTCAACAGCTTATCCAATCGACAACATATGTTGATCACAGAACTGCCGATTTGACCTAGAAGGCACAACCTTGCATTTTCGGACATAAACGCGCTTGACTGACACAAACGTGCCTACAGACTGCACAAGCGCACCTGAAAAACACAGACGCGCCTGTATGACATAGACATGCCTAGGCTATGCATAAACGCGACTATACTACGCAGACGCCCCTGCACATCGCAAATGCCCCTGCACATCGCAGATGCGCCCACATCCAACACAAATGCGGTTCCAGACACAGACGCGCCTGGCACCGACATAGACGCGCCTATCGGACATAGACGCGCCTGACACTGACGCAGATGCGGTTACACGATTTTAGACTTTTTTGTACCCTATTCCTAAGTGCATTTATTGCTCTAACTAGCATGCATTAATGACAAAAATAAATGCGTCAAAGTACGAGGAGGTTTGGTGGTACTTACCAGCTCTCCTGCCTCTGCTGACCTCTGAAATCGACGAACACGGTCGAATCTGTGAGCGAAAGTCATCGCTACTGACTGCTGCTGCTCTTTTCTTGCTCTGTACTTTGATCTCGTGAAGGTGTAGATGACAATGAGGATGTCTTTTGCCCGTGGTCTATCTTATAGACTACCCCTAGCCCTCGCTTTCATTTCCTGAGTCAGTCTTCTTTATCCCGTGACTTTGTCACTTTATCCGGTCAGTCCATTCTAGCCTTTCTTTCTTATCGAGAGATTGTCTGCAATCTTTTCAGACATTTTCATCCAATCTCTCGAGGGGGCATATCATTCCCATACTGGGGCAACTCTGTATCAGTTCATCTTATCTTCTTTGAAACAACGCGACAAACCGCATTGTCTCAAAGAGGGGCAAAATGTAGACACCTAAAATTGTCATGTCTAATTAAATAAATATTTTATTTATTTAATTATTTAAGCCTTATTCTTCTATTAATTAAATAAATCTTTATTTATTTAATTAATTCATTTATCCTCTTCTAGCCTTATTTCTCATTTAAATAAATACATTTATTTATTTAAATTATCCTTTTCTTAAATTAAATAAATACATTTATTTATTTAATTGATCCCATTTCTTCTATTAATTAAATAAATCTTTATTTATTTAATTAATTCATTAGCCTTTTCTACCTATGACACATGTCATTCATCTCTTAATTCATACACTACCTACCCCTCTCATTATTTTATTATTTCTTTTACCTACCCTCTAATCCTAGCCGACCTCCTTTTTACACCTCTCAATCTTATCCCTCCATTTCATATTGTGTCTTCTATTTAAGGAGATGCTTCCTTCATTATCAAACCCTAATGATCATTTTGATTACACTACGATCCTACTTGCAACCACATTCTGTTCTTTGTTGAGCTCTTGTGCACATAAAATCTGAGAGCAAATATATCAAGCAAGATCAATGGAGATAGGAAGAATGGAGATCAAAACCCTATTGGACATGTGATGGTATAATCTTTGTGATTTTGTTTTATTTACATTGTCTTAGGTAATCTTCATATGTTATGGTGGATCTTTGTTGTTGTTAGGCCACCATACACAGTATCTTTTTTCTCCACTTAGACTGATGATGAGAAGTATGTTTTTGATCTGATGACTCCTCTAAATAGTATCCAAGTCTAGCTTTATCATTTGTAGACTTAGTTTGTATCTTAATAGGTTCAACAATACCTTCTTGACGCTTGCCTAGAGGACCGATACCTGAATATCCCATGCATTGAATCATCTTATAGCCTGGACCATATTGTTCAAGGAAAATCTCACAATGTTGCACTTGTTTTTTTTCACTATCTTCTTTGAAAAGACATTTGAGAATAACCTCCTCTTATTTCATCTACAAGGGAAGTAGAGGACTGCACAAAAATACTATCATAAATGGTATTTGGAGTTGAAGTTTGTGGCTTCATAGCCTTAGATGGTTTTCCTGACTGTCTTGGCGATGGAGGAAGAGACATTAGTGAAAGTACAGGTTCTATATTGTATCCATCCATGCCAGTACCTATGATTTTCAATTTCTTTTCTGAGTCTTTCATCAAAGTTTCTGAACTTTCAGCTACAAAGCTTGCTCTGTTATGAGGAACAAAGGTATCGATACACTATTTCAATGCACTACAAGTGTAGCTTGTATCAACAAGAATACTAACTTCAACTCCATTATAAGGAAATTTAAAGAACTGATGATAGGTAGATGGTATTGCTTGCATTTTGTGAATCTATGGACTACCCAGCAAGATGTTGTAGGAAAGAGGAAGGTCAAGCACTTGAAAAATAACATCTCTTTCCACAGGTCCTACCTTGATCTGTAATAGTACAAGAACTTTAGAGGTTCTCTCTTCTTCATCATAAGCTTTGATTCTTATTTTCTTTGCTGGATCAATGACATGTTCATAAAATCCCAATTGTGTCAGTAAACTGTAGGTACAAATATTCAACCCAGCACCTCCATCTATCAAAACATGTTTGACTCGGTGTTTATGGATCATAGATTCAATGTGTAATAGTTGGTTATGTGGGTGATTCAGTGAATTGTCATCTTCTTCAGAGAAGGTGAGGTAATGAGGCGAAGTCAGGTGACCCACCATAGATTGAAACCGATCTACATCTAAATATTTAGGGACATTAGTAGTGAGAAAAGATTTGTCTAGAATCTCTCTATGAGCAGAAGAGATCTTAAGCAGTCCAAAAATAGATATTTGAGTGGTGGTTCGCTTTAATTGTTCAATGATGCTATAACCAGGAGAGGATGATGATTCAAGCTACTTATATTTAGCCATGCTCGTATCTGGTTGTCTATTTGAAGAAGTCTTGATATTGTTTGATCAGGAGTTGAGGAACTAGCTCCTTTTAGAGTAACCTTCTTTTGAGCGCAGATTACAACATTTGCAGTTTGTGATTTATTTTGTTAATCTTTGACTATGATCACGTTGCAATACTCAGATTGGGAAGAATCAATCATGTTGATCATATTGTCATTGTTGGCGTAGGTGTAATTGACTTTGGCACCTCCCTTGGATTTTAAGGAATCACCTTGTTCATAAGCAAGTAAAGAATCTTTAAAATCTTTATGATCAACATTAGTCATGTGGTTGCCAACAACAATTTTGCCAGCATTGATGAGGTCTTGAATTTCATGTTTGAGTTTCACGTAGTTATTTGTTGTATGACCCTTGTTTCGATGATATTCCCAGTACTCATTTTCCCGCCACCATTTGGGTTTAACTTCTGGATCATATGGTCTAGAGTTGTCAGGAAATGTTATAAGATCATTTGTCAATAAATTCTTAAGAGTTGATTCATACGATTCTTCCAAAGGAGTGAAATCGCATTTAGGCTATGAAAGCCAAGGCTTCTCTTTAAGCCACTCTTTTGATTTCTCGGGAGGGTTTTCCGCAGTAGTTTCAACTGCTTTGAGGGCTTGTGTGCCACTAGCCAAGTTAAATATTATGGGTTTAACATTATCCACCACTCCATCATTAACAACATTTCAATTGTTATCTTTGTCATATTTCTGATATTTGTTCTTTTCTTTGGAACTAGAGCCTTGTGCTTCTTTCCAAGGTGATATATCTCCTTTCCTTATAGTCACATCCTCCATTTTGAGGGCACTATCTACCATTTTGTTGAATGAAAGGTATACTTACATTTGAATATTGTATTTCAATTCAAGGATCAGGTTATTGACAAAGATGACCATCTTCTCAGAATATGGAATAGGCTGTGAATATCTAGAGAACATCTTTCTCCAACATTGAAGAAAAGTGAGAAAAGGTTATCCCGTTTTCTATTTAGTATTGCAAAGCTCGATCATAGTGACTGGATGACAAATGTTATAGGAGTAATGTTGGAGAAACAATTCGACTAATTCCTCAAAATATTTAAATCTCATAGGTAGGCTTGAAAACCACTCCATAGCTTGTCCTCCTAAACTCCTCGAGAAAAGGTGCATGAGATATGTCTGTCTGTGCATGAACTCCATACATAAAGCACAAAATTCTCTGACACGGTCTTGAGGATCAGCGTTACCATCATATTTTTCAAACTTAGGAATTTCCACTCTTGATGGAAATGGAGGCATGTGAAGGTTCTTGTCAAATGGGAATGGGTAGATCATGTCTAAAGAATATTGCGTAGATGATTTATCCTTGTTTTTCATTTCTTTGATTTCAGTCTGTAACGCTTGCAATTGTTTGTTTAAAAAGGCTAGTGGTGTCTCTTCCTCTTGATAAGGGTTTCAATGTTATAATCAGTGGGAAGTTAAGCGCCTTGTTTTGCTAGCTCTAGAAAATGCTCTTCTTTTTCTCTAGCCATGATGATTTTCATCATTTTTCAGAAAACTTTATCACTTTGACACCTATTCATAACAAATTCTATAGGTTCGAAAGCTTTAGACTCGCGAGATAAGGAACCACTGTCATTAGCATGGGTGTTGATATTGTCATGAGTATTGTGTTTAGTAGCTTCTCTTTCTTGCCTTTCTCCATACATGATGGGAGATAAGGGTTGATAAAAAATTGGTATATTTGACGATGAAGGTTTGTCAGAGAGAGGTTCTTCTACAAAGAATGGATTAGTCTGTAGTGAAAAGGACTTCCCTTTACCTTTGGTAGCTTTCTTACAAGAACTTCTTGTTTTAATAGGCATTTATAATTGATGTGACTGAGAGCTAAAAGTGATGCAGATGTCAAGATCAAATTGAAGCTAGTTGTTCATTTAATGTAGTGATTTGAGAGAAGTGACTAAGACTCAGTTTGCTCTCAAGAACGATCTATCCTATATAAGACATGATCTAAGTAACTTAGGTTGATTTGGTTTGATAAGTAGTTGATTGAACTAGCTGAAAGATGATCGACAAAATCATACAACACAATGGTAGGGGTACATTATCAAGATTGTTTATGCTTAGGATAAAAAAAAAAAGATTAGATGTATGCTCACTATAGATTGATTACGCAAGTATGACCATCTTGGAAAAGTATGCAAATAGACAAGTTTTGGACTGACAAAATCAGAAATTCGTATGATAGAGTATTCTAGCCCAAACGATAATTTAACAGGTTTCAGACGATATAGACAATTTCTCGTATGAGTTGCTGCCTATACTCACATGATAGTTTAAGGTTCTCCAGACGATAATCTGATGAGGATAATAATTACTCATACGATAGTGTTTATAAGGTCAAACAATAATTCTCAAGGACCAGGACGACAATTCTGATAGGACCAAACGACAAACTAACAAGATGAATTAGGACTTGTGCGACAACAGGTATATAACCAGACAACAAAAAGAAGACTCGTACGACAGTATTTCTAAGGCCATACCATAATTTCGATGAAGATAATGATTACTCATTCAACAGTGTTTATAAGGTCAGACAATAATTCTCAAGGACCAGGAAGGCAATTTTGACAAGACCGAACAACAAACTGACATGATGAATTCAAACTCATACAACAACAGGTATATAACCAGACGATAAAAAAATAGACTCGTACGACAGTGTTTATAAGGTTAGACAATAATTCTCAAGGACCAGGACGACAATTCTGATAAGACTGAATGACAAACTGACAAGATGAATTAGGACTCATACGACAACAGGTATATAACCAGACAACAAAAAGAAAACTCGTACGATAGTGTTTCTAAGGCCATACGATAATTTTGATGAAGATAATGATTACTTGTACAACAGTGTTTATAAGGTCAGACAATAATTCTCAAGGACTAGGACGACAATTATGACAAGACCGAATGACAAACTGACATGATGAATTCAAACTCATACAACAAGAGGTATATAACCAGATGACAAAAAAATAGACTCGTACGACAGTGTTTCTAAGGCTAGATGACAAAACAATAGACTCGTACGATAGTGTTTCCAAGGCAAGATGACAAAACAATAGACTTATACGACAGAGGACTAGTTTCTGACACAAACAGAGTTTTGATCACAGAGTTTTTCGACAGTTTTTATTGTTTTCTCCAATTTCAGTTTCAAGGATAAAAACATAATAAACACACAAGATGTATAATGACATCAAGCACATCATGCTAACCCTATGGAAGTTGGCTTAGAGAAGAAAACCTTTGCTTGTAGACTCAAGTACACACCAATAGCTAATCAAAATACGATTGTTGAGTCTCACGCAATGGATTCTCAACACCGTATTAGTCGATTCCAAATGCTAATGGGGGCACGAAATGGTAAGTATCTTGGGAGAGTTACTATCTCTCTTGCACAAAGATTATCCCCCTTTTGGAAGTGAATTAGGTAGCCTCTATCTTATAGTTCTTAGTAAGAAATTCCGTTTGAGATTACCCCTTGAAGTCATGCAAGCATGATTGAGGCCTATAGCCCGATAAGGTACCTAAACAAGTTGTAATCATGTAAACGTGATTAAGACCTCGAGCCCTACAAAATGCCCGATATGAGAGATCTCAGAGAGAAAACTCAAATACTCCCATCCTTTGAGACTTTAATCACCAAAGGCCTATTTATTATAGTGAGTTGGAATGCTCAGGTCCAGCTGTACTCACTTGGGTTGTTCTCACAGGGTGATTACTTTTTCCCATTGTGACAGGCCCACTAAAGGTACACAAATCTCAAACTTAGAAAAAGCTTTGAGGGTCTAGATTTTTGATTGTTTGTGCAGACAAGAGCATACTCTCCTACCTCTTAGATTTTTCTTAAAACACAAAAGAAATTTTTTTTCATTAACTAGATAGCAATTTAAGTTCCTAATAATGAATTTAAAGAATGCATGATATTCACTTGAATCTCCCCGGGCAACCTGGAAAAACAACAAATCAATAGTCATATTGTTTTTGTACGATAGGCATGTTCTTCGACAAACGTTCTGCAAAAAAAATGGTTAGGCTGTAAAAAGATCTCTCAGGCAGATAGAAAACAAGCCAGGGTTAGCATTAGTACCATCAAAATTTAATAAGAATAAACATAAAAAATGCAATCTATTTTAATACCAAAAACCAGAAATCATATGATAATTCTCACCCAGTCGTATGATAATTCACCACGGATCGTACGAGACCTGCAAATTTTCGTTCAAGCCTCTATGAAAACTCGTATGAGTTTTAGCAATAACTGTACGAAAAAATTCAAAAAATAAAAATAAGCTGATCTGCGAGGCCGAAAATTGTAGTCTTTTGCCTCACGGTGGGTGCCAAAAATGTGTGTGTGAAAAGTGGATAAATTATGCAAGCTGTAAGACACAACACTTCAATTAAGTCATTGCATGCATGGTTAGATAGATATAATCATGAATATAAAAACCATAACAAATCGACCTATTGCCTTCTAAAATATGTGAGTATAGACTCGCTCTCAGATTTGTCTAAGCAATACCAGTGACTAGGCTACACCAAGACAAAGGATTTAATCTATATGAGCACAAGAATAAGCTAAATGTATGCAAGATTAAAGTAGATGAATGAATATTAAGCTAGATGAATTCAAGCAATAATGATTAAACTAAGTATGCAAAAAAGCTTAACTAAGATGCAATAATCTCAAAGAACAATATTTTTAATGACTCCAAAGAAAAAAATGCGTAATAACAATAAATCTTCAGGGTGTCTTGAATGAGAGATGAAGGCTTGAATTTATAGAGACTCAAAAGAGAGACCAACAGTCAAGATCGATTAACAATGAGCGGTTGAGATTCCTCAAGAAAAAGCACAATCCTGGTTAACTGAAATAATTGAGAGATTAGATTAAGTTAATCTTGAGATAGATTCCAATTATAGCTCGATTGAATGCATTCAAATCATAAGTTTGAGTTTGCATTGGAGATTAAATTACTTGATTCCATACACTTGAGATAAAAATTAGTTGATTCCATGCACATGAGATAAAATTAGCTCAAGATTTTTATTTAGAAAAAACCTTTTCAATGTAACTGAACCTCTTTCCTTAAGAAAAGATTTGAGTTTTAATTTTAGAGAAAATGATTAATTCAATTTACTTGCTTTTCCGATTTCTCAAGTTATCTCAATTAAAAAAAAAGAAATATCTTAAGTTTGATTTTGTCTCTCAATTTAATTCTTTTCTTTTGTAGATTAATTTAACTCTTTCTTTTGCAGATTATTCCTCTTTTTGTAAATTAATTCCTCTTTTTCTTTAGATTAATCCTTTTTTTTGTGATTTAAATGGAAAATTGATTTATTAATTAAATATGCTAGGATATTTAATTAAATAAATAGGATAATTGATCAAAATGATTTACTTGGAATGATTTAATTAATTAAATAAATATTTAATTAATATACAGTGATTTATTTGCCATGTAACATTAATGATTAATTAATTAGGTGCTGAAGGTTGATTTAATTGCCTTTGGCTAGGACCTTGGTGATGTTGTCGAGATTAGGGGCCCATGGTTTATGTGACTATTTTTAGGGTATTACATTTATGACCATGAAATTCAAGCTCTATACATATATTATATGAATAGACCTTTTAGATGTCCAAAATCAACGTCACAAGTCTTGCAACATTGTACTTAAATCCCATTTGTTTCAATGGTTGAACAATCATTAGTAATTTTACATTAAAAAAATTTAAGTACTGTCCTACCCATGAAATTCAACATCTAGACATATCTTACATGAATAGACCTTTAACATGTCCAACATCAATGTCACAATTCCTCCACTACTCTATGTAAATCCCATATGCTTCAATGGTTGAACAATCAATAATAATTTTACATTTGAAAAAGTTAAGTATGGTCCTACGACCACAAAATTCAAGCTCTAGACATATCTTGCTACTTATAGACATCTCGCACCTCCAACATCAATGTCACAAGTTTGCACCACTCTACGTGTTTCAATTATCAAAAAATTAATAGTAATTTTACATATCATCCATATCAAATAGTGTTGAATATTTATTCTATTTTTATTGACCCAAATTAAACTTATTTAGACATATTTTACATGAATAGACCTTTCACATCTCCAAAATTAATGTCACAAGTCTTGCACCACTCTACTTAAATCCCATACGTTTCAATGATTGAACAATCAAATAATAATTTTACATTTGAAAAACTTGAGTATGGTCTTATGACCACAAAATTCAAGCTCTAGACACATCTTATTCACATCTCCAAAATCAATGTGAGAAATCTTGCACCACTCTACTTAAATCTCATGTGCTTCAATTATCGAAAAATTAATAGTAATTTTACACCTCATCCATATCAAAAAGTGATGGATATTTATCCACCTAAATTTACCTTATCTATTCAAATAAATGATATTTAAGAAAAGTTATCCTACACAATGTTCAACATAATGACTTCAATTTACAAGAACAAAATTTTTGAAGTTACCTTTAACGACCAACGAAACGATAAGCTTCCACCTAGATTAACCTTATCGATGATATTTAAGAATAGTGACCCTACAACATAGTGGGTTCAATTTACAAGAACAAAGTTTTTTGAAGTTACCTTTAGGGCGAACGAGAGGATAAGTTTAGCCCATAGGGCAGATAAATTACACAAGGATAAGTTTTCACAAAGGGAAAAGCAAGTATAAACAGGGTTTGTGAAATGGAAACGTTGGTTGAGAATCTAGTTGTCTAAATAAGCTTAATGTTTTGGCCACCACCCATTGCCAACTGTGTTTCGAATTTCAAAAACAACTTTGGAAATCTTTAGTTTATCCGTTACCTAATACCTACGTATTTATATTTCCATGATGATGAATTCAATGCGCGTGAGCAATTTACGATGTTCAAAAGCCACGTAGAAATAGGCCCGAATCATAACTGTACTCTTGTTTTGGATATGTTTTCACCGAGGGATTTTAATTTGTGTGGGTCATGGCCGCCTAGATCCCATCATTTATAAGTGCCAGGTGCCATTACACATTGTTAAAGGTCCAAAGTCCTCTGTCCAGATGGATATTGTTGATTTCCCAAAAGATTTTAACTGCTCAAAGTGTTTGATCTTATCATACAGGTAACCATGAATTACAGGGTGGGACTGTGTTGCTAGATCGGACGGTTGAGAGGGAAGGTCCTTGAGAAGTGGGTTAGATGTAGACGGTAGGATCAACCCCTCAGGTGGCTTAGGTGGCAGCCAGGGTACTTTATGAGTGGGGATACAAATGTCAGGTGTGGGTTCATACTAGGAGACTGAAATGCCTGGACAGAGGTAGTAGTAGGGCTGTCTTTACTGTCCTTTAAAGCTGGACAGTTGACATAAATCTTTGTGGTGTTTTTTGGATAAGAAATCCTCTTCTGGATTGTAGCGTTATAAATTTACATGTTTTGGTGGGGAAGTAGGAGAAGTATTTGAGTTTGATTCGGCCTGTTTTGGATAGGAATCTGCTGTGTTTTTGTTTTTCCTGTTTTGGGTGCTGGTCTCTGTTAGGGTTTTTTTGAGAATTCAAGAGACTTGAAGAGATCAGCTTCTTTTGTTGGTTTTTTTGAGGATTCTGTCAAAATGCCTGCCATGAGTTTTTCAGTCCGAGGGAAGGCCGAGGTAATGGAGTTTGAGGGTCGAATAACGCCTTATGTTGTCATCACATGTATCTTGGCTGCGAGTGGTGGGCTGATGTTTGGCTATGACATTGGAATTTCTGGTATGTTTCTCTTTGAACATATTTGCAACCATTTTTCTTTTGTTATTCGATATTTTGTAACCATTTTTTTTTTCTGCTTTTTTGAGTTAGGTATTGAACAACGATTAAAAAGTTAGAGATCATATTTCTGATAATTTGAATCTTGATAGATGGTACAATCAAAGAAGATACCGCTATCTTTAGCCAACTGAACTGCCAGTTTCCGATGTCTCCTCTTTCCATTTAGAATCTGCAACCTTCCAATGTCTCCTTTCTGTGACAAATCTTAGTCTTTGACATGTTATTCTTTCGATAATTATCAACAAATTGTTGAATTTTGATATCTCTTTACTTACAGTTAAGCTCTGAAGGGAATGCATTCCACCAGACCAGAGTTATTTGTAACATGGTCTTGTCCTTATCTCTTATGTCATGTCTTCTGAAATATAGATGACACAGTCAAAAAGATACTATTGCCCTCAACAATAATATTAGATAATTGATATTACTTTCATTTAAAAACCTCTTTTGACAGTCTGGAAATAGTTCCTCATCTGTGATTATTATATTTGGAAAATGGTTCTTAATCTTTGATGTATTATTCTTTCCGGAGCTACTGAAAAAAAATGTCACTTTTTTAAAAAAATTCAGAACAGCATGCAAACAAATCCCAACGGTTATAAATACTGGCCATGTCTCTAGCTTCTGACTACTTTTATGTTCACATGCAGGAGGGGTTACGTCGATGGATGATTTCCTCGAGAAATTTTTTCCAGTCGTGTATCTCAAGAAGAAAGAGGCCCACGAAAATGCATACTGCAAATACGACAATGAAAACCTCCAGTTGTTCACTTCGTCTCTCTATATGGCGGGTCTTGTAGCGACATTCTTTGCGTCGTATACAACCAAAAATTATGGTCGGAGACCTACCATGCTTATCGCAGGCTTATTTTTTGTAGGAGGGGTGGTGTTGAACACAGCAGCTGTTAATCTTTTAATGCTTATTCTCGGAAGAATTTTGCTCGGTTGTGGGGTCGGATTCGCTAATCAGGTAGACAAAATAATAAAATCGAAGACAAATCTTTTTCATATTTGAGATTATTTTTTTTGGATTTAATTGTATATTGTATGGGTGTTTTAAATTTTATGAATAATTGATATTTTACTGTTTGTAGATTTGATTGTGTATGAATTTTTAATATCAAATTTTAAATTACATTCTATGATCTATAATTTTAATGATAGAGAGGTGTAAGAAGATGTGAGCAAAATGAATCACATCTTCAAACTATTCTGATGATTCTCACATTGTCAAAACATCTCTATCATAGATTACAGAATGTGATCTGAAATGTTGATACTAAAAATTCATACCCATCAAATACAAAATATCATAGATACCAACCTCATAGATTATGTAATGATATAGATTGATATAACATTAATGAATGATATAGATTGATATTTTTGTTTTTAAATGAAACGCCAATAAAATTGGTACAAGAAACATGCCATAGTATAAAAACAAGAAGATTTCCCTTTTTCATATTCTAAAAGAGAGGAGGACTAGGATTTGACATAACGGGTAAATCTCCTGATGCAGGCCGTTCCACTTTTCCTGTCGGAGATCGCACCAACCAGGATTAGAGGCGCTTTAAACATCCTCTTCCAGCTAAATACAACGATAGGGATTCTGTTTGCCAATGTGGTAAACTACGGAACGGAGAGAATCAGGCCGTGGGGATGGAGACTTTCACTGGGTCTAGCAGGAATTCCAGCGCTCCTCCTTACAGTAGGCTCCTTATTTATAGTGGAAACACCCAACAGCCTGGTTGAAAGAGGACAGCTGGAAGAGGGAAAGGCCGTACTGAGAAAAATTAGAGGAACCAATAATGTAGATCCAGAGTTCAACGAACTAGTGGAGGCCAGTCGAATGGCAAAGCAAGTTAAGCATCCATTCAGAAACTTGCTGAAGCGAAGAAACAGACCTCAACTTGTCATAACAATCTGCCTGCAAATCTTTCAACAGTTCACTGGTATCAACGCCATTATGTTCTATGCGCCTGTGCTCTTTCAGACATTAGGATTCAAGAATGATGCCTCACTCTACTCTTCAGTCATTACTGGTGCAGTAAATGTTATTGCTACTATAATTTCAATATTCTCAGTTGATAAACTTGGGCGCAGAATGCTTCTTATTGAAGCCGGTATACAGATGTTTATTTCTCAGGTAAATAGATCAATTTTTTACCATTCTTGTATTTCTAGATTAGATTGTGTAAGTTTTATCATCAATATTTTAGATCATACTATTTTTAAGATATAAAAAGGTCTTATCTGATATGATTAAAAGATAATTTTTTGTAAATTATTTATAATTTTTTATTGTCTTATGATAGATAAAAGAATGTGATCGAAAATATTGATGAAAAAACCTAAAAATAAGAATGATCAATGTTTCACGCTTGGTTCTTCTATGTTGAGTTTTGAGCAATATGTTTTAACAAGTCGTTTGGACTTGCAGGTGATAATTGGAGTTCTGTTGGGAGTGGGCTTGAAACAGGATGAAGAACTGTCCCGTGGCACAGCTATTGTGATAGTGCTTATGGTGTGCACATTTGTTTCAGCCTTTGCATGGTCATGGGGGCCTCTTGGGTGGTTGATTCCTAGTGAAACATTTCCATTGGAAACTAGATCTGCAGGACAAAGTGTCACTGTGTGTGTGAACCTTGTCTTCACTTTTGTTATTGCACAAGCATTCCTGTCTATGCTTTGCAGATTCAAATACGGGATTTTCTTTTTCTTTGCTGCTTGGGTTTCAGTTATGACCATATTTGTACTGTTTCTCCTTCCTGAGACAAAGAATGTGCCAATTGAAGAAATGACAGAGAGAGTATGGAAACATCATTGGCTGTGGAAGAAGTATGTGAGAGACGTTGATTTAACTGATGATGAAGCGGGAGATGCCTATCCCAGACATGCAAATGGAATAACCGATGCCAACTCCTGCTAATTAAGACTCGCAGATGTAAATTAAAGCAGATTTCATTGGCATATCAGCGCACTTGTTAACTGCACTTTGGATATTTAATAAATTATATTGGTAAATAGACGTGAGTAGTAAATAGCCATCACAAATGTGAAACGAGCTTGCTTAGCTCGTTATTGTGGTTGTGGTTTGTTGATGAGTATTTTTTTGTTGGCTATTGTCGAGTTCAATTTTTGGATTTCATCGATCGGTTGATCTTGTAGACATGAAAAAAAACTTTCATTTCGTGTTTCATTATAAATTGTATGACTGCTGGTTTCTCAATGCTCAGGAGAGCATTTACTTCTGCTCTGGGTTGTTTCTCAATTTCTGCCAAATGCATGTTTTCACATTAATTTCTCTTGCATGCATTGTTTTGGATGAGCGGACTCAATTAAATCTTTCAAATCAGTCTAATCACTAATACCACATAATTGCAGTGGGAACAGGTTTTTTGGGGGGTAAATATTGAAGCGATGAACTGGTACCATATATGGATCTCATTTTCTTATCAAAAAAGGTTGGTTTAGGTGATTTATCTTAAATCACACTAATAAATAAGTTCAATTAAAAAAATGAATGTGATTCAGATGATCTACTTAAATAAGTCAATGCCCAGGATGTACTATTTAACTTGTTCGATATAAATTAGAATCATGACAAAATAAACACTTGCTAGAGCCATGGCTAAAATCATACAAAGATAGAAGATTATTGTAGTTTTATATGTGATTTTTTCCATAACATGTATGGTAATAGAGTTCTCAATGTTTAGAGAACATTTATTTTTGAGTTGTTTCATCAAGTGCATATTTTTACATTAATTTTTCTTGCAGCCATTGTTGTTGGATGAGTGACCCACAATTAATCTTCAAAATCAATCTAATCATAATATCTTTGGTTTAAACAACATACTCTAAGCATTCATTTGGTTAGGTGGCTTATATTAAATCATGCTAATAGATGAATCTTATTAGAGAAATAAGTATGAATTTAGAAGTACCATCTAAACAAATCAATACTTAGAACATGTTGTTTATATTTGAAAGTGAAAATGTTCTTTGTAAATTAGAAGCATGCCCACAATAGAATTATCACTTGTAAGAATCCTAGCTAAAATCATATACAAAGATGGAAGAGTCTTGCAGTTTTATCTAAAATCTTGTCTTACAACTATTACTAAGGGTGGGGTCTCATAGATGGGGGCTTTCGAAAATATTTCAATGGGTGTAATTCAGATTTTTTAAGATTAATTTAAAGTGGATGGTCCCATGATTTGTAATGTATATTAAACTTACAAGTTAAGCTCTTAAATTTATGGAAGTTGGCCATCTCATGAATTTTATTATTTTGCATTTTCAATTCAATAAAATAAATAAATAAATAAAACGAATTAATTGGTGAAAATTTAAAAATTATATATGATTTACGAGTGGTAGGAAAAATGTCTAAGTTGGTGCAGCGATTTCTAATCCCACCACAATTGCACTTGCTTAATTTGTCAAACTAAAAAATAAGAGCTACTATTGTTAAAAAAAAGGTTTTAATTAATCATGTAGGATTTTATTTTATTTTATGAATTCAAGCTCCTTCAAACTAGATTTGAAAACTCCATATATGTGATATAAAAATAATTTAGAATAAAATGTGTATACAACATCTAATATATATTTTTTATTGTATTTATTAATTGATTGAAAATAGAAATTGATATATTCTTTTTCATTATTAATGAATACGATAAAAGATGCAAATGAATGAATGATGTAGAAACATTTTGTTCATTTAAAAATAAACAAAGTTCTGTAATTCATGACTCCACAAATGAAACAAAGCTGAGAAGAATATTTGCAGAGAAAGAGAAAGAGAAAGACATACGAAACTAAAAGCATGTGAACTCTATTTAATTTTTTTTCTTCATGGTGTTTTCATGCAGGCTGGTACAATTCTATTTTTTTTTAGATGTTCTTGGTAGATTTAGTTTCATCCCACAAATTATAGCCCATAAGTTGGAATGAATCTGCACCTTACACCATCCCGTTAACTGAATAACTGTATGTATGCCCACATCTGGAGGAATTTCCTGCCCATCATAATTTAAAATGTAAATGGATCTAATTATTGTGTGAGTTAATTTTATACTTTTTAAAGCCAATTTTTAAACCATAAGTTAAATTTGTGTGTATGTTTTGTTATTGTTTTGTTTATTTAAAGTTAATTAGGGTTGAGGTTAACAATAAATGTGAAAGTTAATTAGGGTTGAGGTTAACAATAAATGTGAAATAATTTGTTATGTGCATTATACTCATTCATTAAAAATAAAATTGATGTTTCATTTATACAATCAACGAAGTGTAGATCACCCCTTCCCATATTAACATCTTTATACACTAAAATTTAGAAAAATAATAATAAAAATTAAACGGATTTTTAAACAAAATTTAAAATAATTAATAGTGAATATTTTTCAATTAATGTTCTTTATATTTTTGGTTTAGACCACAACCTTAGAATTGTAATAGGGCTCATTTTCATTTATCATTGCATGTGATTTCTTGCTATTGTCTAAACTCTATGGTGTCACCTTCTTTTCACATGGTTGTTCGTATGTCATGAGCCTTGAATGGAGATCCCTGATCAATAGAGAAGTGCTATTAAGAGCACAAATAAAGTTCCATCAATAGTTACACTTCTATTGGGGATGAGAGTGTAGGTAACATCTTCCACCTTGTATTTAACACACCCTCTTTTCATATTGGTTTTTAGTCTATATTATTAGATTGTGTTTGTATTATATGGGTTTTCATGTTGGAAAACATTAGTATATGTATTTGTTATATTGGCGAAGTTTTAATATTTCTATTATTTATAGGTATGGTTGTGATAGCATTTGTTGATTTAATGTCCACACTTATTGATTTAATGTCCAATAGTTGGCCTAGTGGTAAACTTGTGCTCTTAAAAGAGAGGTCACAAGTTCAAATCCCACAAGGGGGTAACTATAAAAGCCCCTTTCCTTTCCTTTTCGCATCAATAGTTGTGACTTTAAAGTTCTTATTGTGATGATGACTACCCATAATTGAATGAAATGCATCCATAAGCACTAAAAAACAATGAATCATGTGATGCCACATCAGAGCACATGTATGGGTCTCACTTTTTTTGGGTTGTTTTTGATGTGACATCATATTTGATGATGTGACCCTAAAACCTTATTTATAATCAAAGGACTTGCCAAGTAAGTTGCTGTAAAAAAATGAAAGTGATTTGAAATTTTCATTCAAAATTTTGAAAAACACGAAATTAAGGCGCTCAATTAATAAGTCCTCTTCCCTAATATATTTCTTTAAAGTATCCATGTATCAATCTAACCTCCTCCAATCAACTGATTCAATTAGTCAATCTTGACCAATCAATCAAGACATCAAACCATCAGGGTTAAATTCTCAACGCTTGGGAATCTGGTGTCCTAACAAGCGTGCTGGTTTGGACACTAACCATTGCCAAAAAGGTTTCGAGTTTCAAGAACAACTTTATACTAGCCAGGTATCAAAAGACATAGTTGAAGGTCCAAGGTCCTCTGTCCAGTTGGATACTGTGCATTTCCCATAAGATTTTAACTGCTCAAAGTTTTTGATCTTTTCATACGGGCAACCATAAAATACGGGGTGGTGCCAGTTGTCATGGAATGTAGGACTGTGTTGCTAGATCGGACGATAGAGAGGGAAGGTCCTTGAGAAATGGGTTAGATGTAGACCGTAGGATCAACCCCTCAGGCTAGCTGCTAGGGCACTTTATGAGTGGGGGAACAAATGTCAGGTCTGGCTTCATACTAGGACTCTGAAATGCCTGGACAGAGGTGATAGTAGTGTTGTCTTTAGACTCGTTTGAAGCTTGGCAGTTGACATAAGTATTTTGTGGTATTGTTTTGGACAAGAAATCTTCTTCTGCATTGTAGCGTTATAAATCTCGAAGTATTGGGGGAGTAGGAGAAATATTTAAGTTTGATTCGGCCTGTTTTGGAAAGGAATCTGTTGTGTTTCTTTTCCTTTTTGGGTGTTGGTCTCTGTTTAGATTTGAGACTGCTGCGTTTCGAAATTCAAAGGACTGGAAGAGGCAAGCTTGTTTGTTGGGTCTTTGAAGATTTTGTGAAAATGCCTCCTTTGGGTTTTTCAATCCGACGGCAATCCGTGGTAATGGAGTTTGAGGGTCACATAACGCCTTATGTTATCATCACATGTATCTTGGCTGCAAGTGGTGGGTTGATGTTTGGCTATGACATTGGAATTTCTGGTATGTTTCTCTTTTAATATATTTGCTACCATCCTGCAAATACTTCTATGAAGGATTTTTATGTTAGTGACATTTTTATTATTTGAATGAAAGTATATGTCTATAACAGACATCAAGTTTCTACAATCTATTAGATATTATCTAGAGTGTTTTCGGATTAGATTATGTATGATTTTTTGTATCAGCATTTTTATGTTCTATCATCAAAATGAAAAGAGAGCATACAACATGTTTAAGCATTAGAAGTTGAAGGTTATTCAGTTTGTAAAAGTCGTGAAGCTCATCTCATTATGTCATACCTCCTGAAGTTACAATCTTGTTTGTTGACATTAATAAAACATAACTATCACCCTGACCAACTGTAGTCGATCATTGAACTACAAGCTTTTGATGTCTGCTTCTTTATTTCCGATATATAATACTATCGAGAGGTACTGAAAAATTGTTGAGCTTTTCTGTTCATTTTCTTCAAGCTCAAAAAAGCAAGCAAAAATTCCAAACGGTTATAAATGCTGGCCATGTCTCTGGCTTCTGACTACTTTTATGTTCATATACAGGGGGGGTTACGTCGATGGATACCTTTCTGGAGAAATTTTTTCCAGTTGTGTATCTCAGAAAGAAAGAACCCCACCACGAAAATGCATACTGCAAATACGACAATGAAAGCCTTCAGCTGTTCACTTCGTCTCTCTATATGGCGGGTATTGTAGCGACTTTATTTGCGTCGTATACAACCAAAACTTACGGTCGGAGACCTACCATGATTATTGCCGGCTTATTTTTCATTGGGGGGGTGGTGTTGAACGCAGCAGCTGTTAATCTTTTAATGCTTATTCTCGGAAGAATTTTGCTCGGTTGTGGGGTCGGATTTGCTACTCAGGTAGATAAAATAATAAAACCGAAAGCATAAAATTTTCACATTCATGATATTGGTTTTCGTTTTCATGACAAATTTTATGCACAAGTGATATTTCTGTTGTTTTAGATTTGATTGTGTATAAATTTTTAGTATCAAGTTTTTAGATCATATTGTTGTTATTAAAGAGTTGAAAGAAGATGAGAGAATGATGGATCACATCTTCAAAACATCATTTTTAGCATCAATGATTCTGCTCATATTCCATGATTCATCATTCTCACATCTTCTTTCAACTCTCTAATATTTTGTTGATGGATTGTTTCAAACATTGAAGCTAAAATCAAATGTGGGATTGGATTTGCTAAACAGGTAGATAATATAGTAATATTGAAGATACAAAAATTTCACAATTCATGACATTAATATGAGATCTTTCTGGATCTAATTGTATTCTTCATGGATATTTCAGATCAAATTTCATGAATGATTGACACTTTTGGTGTTTCTGAATTTAATTGTGTATGAATATTTAGCATCGATATTTAGTATTGTACTCTTGAGATGCTAGAGAGTTGAAAGGTGTGAGAATAATGGATCACATCTTTGAAACATCATCATGATAGACTATATCCGAAATGTTGATGTTAAAATTCATACATGATCAAATCTACAAACAACAAAAATACTAACCTCATAAATTGTGAAAATCTGATAATATGAATTCATGAATGATGAATGATGATAGATTGTATTGTTTGATAAATAACCCTAATTAAAAGACTGCATAATCAATTCCAGAAACATGTCATACTAGGTATAGCCAAGATTTCCTCTTTTAAATTCTAAAATAGAGAATGATCAGGATTTGACATAACGGGTAAATCTTCTGATGCAGGCAGGTCCTCTTTTCCTGTCGGAGATCGCACCAACCAGGATTAGAGGCGCTTTAAACATTCTCTTCCAGCTAAACACAACTTTAGGGATTCTATTTGCCAATGTGGTAAATTACGGAGCAGAAAAAATCAAGCCCTGGGGGTGGAGACTTTCGCTGGGTCTAGCAGGAATTCCTGCAGTCCTTCTCACTGTAGGCTCCTTATTTATAGTGGAAACACCCAACAGCCTGGTTGAAAGAGGATACCTGCAAGAGGGCAAGGCCGTTCTGAGAAAAATTAGAGGAACCAATAATGTAGATGCAGAGTTCAACGAACTAGTGGAGGCCAGTCGAATGGCACAGCAAGTTAAGCATCCATTCAGAAACTTGCTGGAGCGGAGAAACAGGCCTCAAATTTTCATAACAATCTGCCTGCAAATCTTTCAACAGTTCACTGGTATCAACGCCATTATGTTTTATGCGCCCTTGCTCTTTCAGACATTAGGATTCAAGAATGATGCTTCGCTCTACTCTGCAGTTATTACTGGTGCAGTAAATGTTATTGCTACTATAATTTCAATATTCTCAGTTGATAGAGTTGGGCGCAGAATGCTTCTTATTGAGGCCGGGGTGCAGATGTTCATAACACAGGTAATAAGATTAATTTCACTTTACTCTTTGTTTTTGGATTAGGCTGTGTGTAAGTTTTTTTATTAATATTTTGGATCATATTTTTTAATCTATGATTAGAGTATAGATAGCTCTCATCACTGTTGTTTGTGTGAGATTTTTTATCAATATTTTGGATCACATTTCATGATCGATCATCTTAATATAGAGCTTACTCATCCTTGTTGTCTCATCAATGTTGTTTCTGGATTAGATTATGTATAAGTTTTTTGCGTCAATATTTTAGATTTTGGATCACACTCCATGATCCATCATTAGGATATAAAACTTACTCATCCCTGTTGTTTCTGGATGAGAATCTGTGAAATTTTTTTGCATAACATTTCCAATCACTCTCCATGATCCATCATCAAAATATTAAATGTAGTCATCATTGTTGTTTCTAGATCAAATTATATATAAGTTTTTTGAATCGACATTTTAGATTATGTTCTTTAATCTATCATAGAATAATATAGAGCTAATTTTATCCATCATCCCATCAACATTTTGGATCACATTCTGTGTAAATTCTTTTTAATTTTCTATTATCTTGATAATGAATCATAGATTTTTATGTTGAACAGTATGTTTTAATGAGTCATTTGGACTTGCAGGTGGTAATTGGAGTTCTGTTGGGAGCAGGCATGAAACAGGACCAAAAACTTACTCGTGGCACAGCTATTGTGATAGTGCTTATGGTGTGCACATTTGTTTCAGCCTTTTCATGGTCATGGGGGCCTCTTGGATGGCTGATTTCTAGTGAAATATTTCCATTGGAAACTAGATCCGCTGGGCAGAGTCTCACTGTGTGTGTTAACTTTGCCTTCACTTTTGTTATTGCACAGGCATTCTTGTCCATGCTTTGCCGTTTCAAATACGGGATTTTCTTTTTCTTTGCTGCTTGGGTTTTAATCATGACCATATTTGTACTGTTTCTTCTTCCTGAGACGAAGAATGTTCCACTTGAGGAAATGACAGAGAAAGTATGGAAACAGCATTGGCTATGGAAGAAGTATGTGAGAGACGTCGATTTAAGTGATGATGAAGCGGGAGATGCCTAATCCAAACAAGAAAACGGGAGTAGCAATGCTAACTACTAGTAAAGATTTACAGATATAAACGAAAGAAGATTTCATTGGCATATCAGCCCACATTTTGGAGATGAATAAATTATATGAGTGCCTGGTAAGTAGCCCATCATAATGTAAAATGAGTCTGCTTAGGTCGTTATTGTAGTTGTGATCTGCTGATTGGTATTTGTCGTTGGTTATTCTCGAGCTCAATTTTGGGATCTAAAAGATTGTCTAATTTTGTAGATGTCTTTTCTTTACATTATAAAATATATGATGCAGTTCTTCAATTAATTTTTTGAAAATTATTTCTTTATTTCTACTAAATGCATATTTTTAAATTAATTTTTCTTGCATGCATTGTTTCTACAATTAAATCTTTTCAGATCAGTTCAATCATTAATAACATATAATTGTAGTAGAATGGGTTTGAACTTTTTTAAAGCTCTAGATATTTTTTTATGAGAGCTATGAAGTTACAAATGGGGATATCATCTTCTAATTAAAATAGGTTTGGTTTAAACAACACATTTTTAGTATTGATTTGTTTAGGTGGCTCATCTTAGATTATACTAGCAGATGGGTTCAAATAGAAAAGTGAATGGTTTTAGATGAACCACCATAACAAGTTGATGCTTAGAATGTACTATTTAAACCCTACCACAAGAACATTCTTTATAAATTAGAACCATGACTAGAATAAACACATATTGAAATGTTAGCTAAAATCACACCAATATGAAAGAGTTTTGTAGTTTTACGTGTAATCTTGCCTCACAACAATTACTAGTAGAGTTAAATAGAAGCAAAAGTGACTAATGAATAATTTTATATAAAAATTCATTTCATTTCATCCATAACATGTATGATTATAGATTTCTCAATGTTTAACAAGCATTTCCTTATGTTTTGAGTTGTTTCTCTATTTTTGCTAAACGCATATTTTTAGGTTAATTTATCTTTCATGCATTATTATTGGATGAGTGACTAACAATTAAGTCTTTCATAAAAAATAAAATAAAAAATAAAGTCTTTCATAGAAAATTTAAAAAAAAATTAAGTCTTTCAAATCAATCTAATCATTAATATCACATAATGATAGTGGGAATAAGTTCAATTTAAACAACATTTTAAGAGTTAATTTGTTTAAATGACTCATCTTAAATCATGAGTCTTATTAAAGAGATAAGTATGATTTTAGATGAGTAATCTAAGCTACCACATGCCTCCACAAATGAAACAAAGCTAAGAGGAATGTTTGTTGAGAAAGAGAAAGATATAAGAAACTAAAAGCATATAAATTCTCTATTTGTATCTTCATGATGCTAGCATGCAAGCTAGCACAATTCTACTTATACATGTTTTATCCCACAAATTACAGCTCATAGTTTTGATTAAGTAAAAACAGGTTTTTGAAAGGAACCCGAACCTTTTACAAATCAGGAGAGCAATAGAGCTAGAAAGAACCATGCCTGATCACTCCAATAACAAAAACTGATCCCATCCGAACAAAAAGGGATCTCAACACACATAAAATGAAGAACCACAAAAAGACAACAAAAGGAAAGCAAAAAGGCAGCACAAAGATAGAGACTGAGACCGAGACCGAGACAGCTAGATATTTTTCATGATATCTTCAGCGTGGACCACCATCTGCTTCATGTTGTTCGCAGAGGTCTTTAAATCATCCAGCTCTCGACCCTTGATGTCGTCCTTATTCCTGGTATTGGCTCTAGTCCTCTTCTCGTGACCTTTTTTGTCTAGCTAATCCTTGTCGCCCTCTTTATCTTTGATGTTATCAAATCTGTTAATAAAAATGTTCATGTTGTCCACCAAGGCTTTGAGAATATGGAAGTTCTATTCAGCTATCTTCTTTACTGTGAGTTCCATCCTGTCAACTCTACTGCCTAGATTGTTCATAGCATTTTCCATCCCTTTCACCTCCTTATTTCCTTCCATCTCCTTAACCTTTTTTTCAGTTTCAATAGTTTTACTCACCATGTTTTCAATGGCTTCAACATTATTAATTGCCACCGCCAATTCTTTGACATTTTCAGACAGGGGTTTGTCGCCTATCGTGGCTCTTTTGACAATATTCATATCCTTCTTTAGGCTGCCTATGTCTTTCACCATTATGTCGATGGTATCACAAAAACCCTTAATACTCTCATTTTCTCAAACACAATCACTAGATCTGCCCTTTTTATCCTCTTGATCCTCTTTCTGCAGACCTTGAGTATTCAAATCCTCATTCCTGCCCACAACCGGAATATCATCCCCCTCCTTACCTTGCCCATTATCATTTTTATCCTCCTTTACCTCCTCATCAGAATCAATCAAAATTTGATTAAGATCTTTGTTACCTCCCCTTCTGATGTTCTTCTTCCTCTAGGTTTGCTTTCCGGTGCCTTTACCTTTCTTGTTTTTGATGAATTTACCTTCGAAGGACTCGGCCTCAGACTCCAAAATATCTGAATCCACCACTATCTTCTTCCTCTTTCCCTTGTTCCTCCCCTTGTTACTTAGCTCCCCCGACTCGCCTTCAGTTTCTGAGTCAAAGTTAAAACCACTAACCTCACTCTTCGTGTCCTCATCTCTTGCATTTTTACCTTTAATAGGTTTTTCAATGCATTTCCATTTCAACAATTTATACACAAGAGCCATAAGACTGTGATGAAGAGCATGGTCGCCCTTAGGGTCTTTCTGTATCTCTTTGATAGTATGGTCCATGGAACATGCAAGATAATATGGTAGGCTTACCTTTTCCCCATGGAGAAAATTGTTGAGCAATACAAAGTGGTGCTCATAAGCTCTCGTAAACTTGCCATCCAATGTTATATAGGTAATTGTAGCAAACAAAATGAACCTCCATGGCCTGCATATACATTTTGGGGAGTGATAGGAGTTGTCGACCTTCACCATTTTCTTCTTCTCACCTTTCGTGACAGGAAATTTGTTCGTTGCCTTATCAGAGATGCTACGATCTCTATAGAATTTCATGTTACTACTTACTAAGTTGCCATTAGTTTTATGTTCAAAGTCATTCTATATACTCTAGTCGGTTACCACTACCGAAATATTCAGTCGGTAAGCATAGAGCAGTTGGTTATAGAAGAAGGTAGTCATAGAGCCTAGTATACACCGAGTTGTCTACCGAGTAACACTCTATGTCTACCGAGTAGCAAAAATGATATATCGAGTGAAACGTGTTACCAGATTCATTGAACCTAGACACACATGGGAAACGTGTTACAAGATCGAGGAACAAAGTACTGTTATCATATTAGAAATTGCACTTAAAGATTTTGTATGATCTTGAGGTCATCTATCCAATGAAATATTTTGTATGGTTATTCATTCGATAAATCATGTTTGTAAGATCGAAGCAATGAACAGATCACCGACATAAGAGATCTATTTATACAACATGAATTAAGGATCAAAATAGAGGTATATGAAGCAAGACATGTGTAATAGATAATGAAGCAAGACATGTGTAATAGATAAGGAAGCACTGAGTATTGTGACTGTTAGAGACACAGAGCTCACCGAGAAGGATTTCAGAGAATAGTCAAGGAACAAAGTAAACAGAAGGGTTTACTGAGTTACTTTATGGATTACCGAGGTATGCTATAAGCAAGGTAATCTCATTTTGAGCACATAGAATCTACTATAACATTTTAGATGTAAACTCGTAGATATTTGTAAATATTTTATTGTAATATTTTGAGTTGTAAGAGAAACCTTTAATAGGGTAAAAAACTCTAACAAAGTCTATAAATTGTAAAGCCTTTAACCAGGTGCACCATTTAGAATAAGTGTTGTAAAATCCTTTAGCAAGGTAGATCTAACGATCTTGATACTCCTAACAGGGTAAGCTATCAGAAATAGCTAAACATGTATCTCTAACCGAGCAACCTTTATTATTGCAGTAGTGAAGTTGTGGGTGCCATCCCCACCGTAGTTTTTCTCTCTAACCAAGAGTTTCTACGTAACCAAAATATATGTGTTATGGAGTGAATCATGTATGATTGTTATTTATTTGTTTTAGCTTTATGTTATGTTACAACAGTTTTTGGTTTATACTTAACAGTAAAGTTATTGTTAAAGAAAATATTTGAAGTATTGATTCACCCCTCCCCTCTCAGTACATTAGCTTTCCATATTGGGCTTAATAATTGGTATCAGAGCTTCAATCTTGGAAAAGGGATTAACAACGTAAAGAAAAAGATCTTATCAATGGAAGGCTATAAACAATCTCAAAGAATTGTGTATCTGCAAGAAGAGTTGGATCATGCTAATCAAGTGATTGCAGACATGCAAAGACAAATGCAAAAATCATTGAAAGTCAGAAGAAGATTGTCTGATGATTTGCAGGACTCTCAAGAGTTAGTGGAACAAATTGAGACATCATTTGAGAACAGTATATCTGAAGAGACTGAAGAGATGATTGGAGAACTGAAAGAAAAGAACAAAGCACTGACTGATCAACTAAAAGCAATGAAAAGAGAACAT
This sequence comes from Cryptomeria japonica, assembly GCF_030272615.1. Classification (NCBI taxonomy): domain Eukaryota; kingdom Viridiplantae; phylum Streptophyta; class Pinopsida; order Cupressales; family Cupressaceae; genus Cryptomeria; species Cryptomeria japonica. Next base: position 468,551,940 of record NC_081408.1, read on the forward strand.
GAACATTTCAACACACAGAAGACTGAAAATCTTGATGCATTGAGGACAACCAAGGATAAAGTAAGAGACCTAGAAAGAGAAAAACAACAACTTAAAGCATTAGTATCTGAAAAGAATGATGAAATCACAAGGTTGACTAGGATTCAACAAAATCTGTCAGATCAATTGGGTTATGCACATCATGAAGCAAATCTGAAAGATGATGAGAATCAAGCATTAAAACTTGAACTATCAAGATTGACCGATGAACTTGAAACAGAGAAGAAATCCAAAGAAACACTGAAGAAGAGTTATGAAGCATGAAAGATGTTGGATGAGCAACTTAATAAAAAAAGACCCAACAAAGTTGCAGGACTTGGTTACAAAGGAAAAGACTCTATCGAGAGAGGAGAATCATCAAAGCAAGCTAGAAACAAGAAGAACATCAAAGGAAAGAAGCCTATTTGCAACTACTGTGGAAAACAAGGACATACTGCCAACATGTGCCAAATCAGAAAAGGTAAGCAACCAAATGTCACAAGGTTTAATGGTTATTGTTACAAATGCAACAAATATGGTCACACATCTAACCAATGTAGGACAAAGTCTGCTAGCAATCATCAAAAGGCAAAATTCAAAGGGTTTTGTAAAAACTGCAATAGATATGGACATAGTACCGAGAAGTGTTGGTTTAAGCAAAAGAACTATATGTGGTCTGCACACTGAGCAAATACTGGAAGCTACCCAACTCACACAGATCCTAACCGACAATATGTTGGAGTACCATGGGATTACAATACAAGGATATGGTGTGAATGTTGTGGAAGATATGGACATATAAGTGCCAACTGCTTTATAAGGTTTGGAATGAACAACCGAAGATCATGGAGAAATCCTGGTATGGCATGTTTTCATTGTCACAAAGTTGGACACTTGGCTAGAGATTGCAGAGATCAACCTAGAGGAGACACTGAGGAAATAAAAGGCAAATTACAGATGATTGGAAAAAGAAGGAAATTGTGTCAAATGAAGAAAGCACATTATCTACCGAGTTAGGTGCACCTATTCCAAATTAATTGGTAAAGGTATGAAGGGACTGCATTCTCTCAAGGTTAAATCTTAACAGTTCCTATTTTATCATGTACTTAATTCAAAATCTACATAACTAAAGATGCATTAGGAAATTTGAAATTTTATCAAGTCTTTTAGAAGCTTGTCTAGTCGGTAAATACAGGAAGTCTGGCTACTTGGTAAAAGCATAAAAAGTAAGTGGAACCGAGTGCATTTAATGTTTTCTGACCTAACTGCACGAAGACCGATAAGGTTTATTGTGTACTTAAAGCTTTTGCACGGTCATTTTACACTTACCAAGTTTTCAAGAAAGCAGAGCAAAGTGATTCAAAGGCGATCAAACCTCCTCTGAAGTGAAATTCAAGGTATTTACATCAATCACAATGCATTGTCAAGCTAGTTTATTGATCATATCAGTTGTGAATATATGTTTTACATTTGTTAAGTGGAAAGTGTCTACCGTTTAAAAGTTTTCAAACCCTAAGGATATTTTGTTAAGTGATTATCCAAAATTTGAAATGGCACCTAAGATCCAGAAGCCCGTTATTGTTGAGAACATTGAAAAGCCCTCACTAAAATAGTCTCTAACTCCCAAAGTAGCATTTGAACCGGATGATAAAACTGCATTTTCACTCATTCCGGATAGGGTTTTACTAGTTGAGGATGTCAGATTCTTCACTAAGTATCGTGTTGAGGAACTAGGTCATGTTGAAATCAAGGACACATATGATGAATTGTGTACCGATGGAAAACTAGATAACAAGTTTGAACACATTAAAGTCAAGGGATTGACCAAAGCCCTAACCTACCCGCGAGTCTTCAAACCCCAGTGGGTTAAATTTGTTTTGAGCAGAGTTCATGATGACTTCATGTGGTTAGAGGAGCAACCATTCAAGATCACCAAGGAAATCATCCACTTGATCACCGGTTACCCTATTTTTTATCATGCCCGAGATCAGAAAATGATATCACAAAAGGAATTGATCACTTTAACCGGAGTTGTTTCTGATTACAAAGGACTGAAATTGAACAATGTGACAGATGTAGAGCTAAAGTTTGCCATTAGAGTAATAGGTTATTGTTTCTTTCAATCGGCAAGGGAAAACAGCGTACCCTGTGCAGCAGTCGATTTAGCATATAAAATTGTGAAGAAAGGAATGAAAATTGATCTATGCGAAGTATTGTTGAAAAACCTATTTGAGAATCTAAACACCATAAGGAAGCCGAAGAAGAACAACTCAGCTAACACACTGAAGTTTGGATCACTTTTGGTATGCATGTTTTTCTATTTTGAGAAATTCTTTCCATCAGTCGGTAATGTAGTTTGGGAGCTACACTGACCAATCACCTGTCAAATCAATGACTTCATCAAACAACTAGGTGATAACTTTAATGATATTATGGATGATTACTTTAGCAAGTTTCAAGAAAAGATGCATAACAGGTATAGAATTCCACCCAAGTTAGTAGAGAAATACAAGGATGATATATGCTTTGAAGTGGACACCGACTACTGCTATGTCAATGCTATGGAACTAAGAACTCAATCTTTGCCACCTATGGGTTATGAGATTGATTTTGACATCACACAATAGCAAATAGATGCATTTCTTACATTACCAAGGCATGCTACCGAGCTGAGATACAGTACATATGAAGAAGTTAAAGAGAAAGTTAAGATGGGCATTGTAGTACCAAAGGCTACAAGGAAAGCAACAAAAATGATCAAGGCATTAATAGAGAAATTTGGAGAAGGTTCTTCCTCCACACCTGTCAAGGGCACTCTAGTCATCACCGAGGAGGAATTTGAAGCCCAAGAGGCAGCTATTACATTGAGCACCGAGTTGCCTAAAGGGAAAATTTTGAAAAGGAAGAAACAAGATGCATCAAAGGTATCACCAACTCCTTCAGTAAAGTGCCCAAACACAAGATCATCTGTAGCATCACCGAGTAAGAAACCAAAGAATGTTGTTGCACCAAAGGTAACAATAAATTCTAAGAAATCTACTCGGAGACTCATTTTGACTAAAGAGTCCAGTGACACTAAATCTGAAGACAAAATTAAATTTTAGATTGTCAAGAGTAAAAAGGAAGATGTACATAGTGTTGATAATTTTTGTGCTAATCTGAAGCAATATGGTGGATTTGGAGCATTCAGATATGTAAAATATGACTCCAGATCTAATGCAAAAAAGAGACAAATTGAAGAAGCCGTAATATGCACTCTTCTAAAATTCTGATTGGTCCCATTGGAAGTAACTAATTCTCTTCCAAAAGAATTATATTTTCATATTGATAATAGGTGGAAATATGCCATGGACTTGGAAAAGAAGATGAGAGAAAGAAGTCTGGTACATCTCTTTCCAGACATGTCAATAGATGAGATCAATGAACATCTGAAAAACCACCAGAGAAACTTCCTAGTCAAGCAAAGAGCCTTGAAATTGATGAATGACCTTTATCTGGATGTAGAGAATGAGACCAAGGAAAAATGGCAGGAAATCTTTCAAATCAAGAATGATGGTGAGCAAGTTGAAATTGAAATAGTTGATGTCATTGAGCAAGATCCTGATATCACCGAGCAAGACCCTGCTGACACTATACAAATTGATGAGGATATCATGGACACCGAGGCACAAGAACAGGAACTGATAGAAGGGAATGGATATGCCAAACTGGTATCCAGTGAGTCAGTTTGTGAACAAGTTCAACCCTATCCTCCGGTCACTCAGCCTGTTTCAATTGAGCCCCCTTAGGATATTGAACAAGGAACAGAGGGTCACAAGTCTATAGAAGGAGAAGCTACTTCTCAGGCCACCAAGGAACAGACTTCTCAAGCTCCTTCTAGCACTGAAAATGTTACAACTAAGACCTCGAGCAAGGATTCACCAAAGGCTACATCAGAGGTTCAAGAAATTGACAAAAGTGTTGCCTCTACTGAGCAACCTATCGAGGGTCAACAATCCTCCCAAGCCATTGTATTAGTTCAACTGGTGAAAACTAAAGAAAAGAAAATGAAAAAGCATAGTTTCAAATTAGATTTGTCAAAACCAATATTGTTGCCAAATGTAGACATATCCAAATTAAAAGGGAAAGCACTCATTGAATTTGGCGAACTATGCAAAGCCAAAGCAGAATAGGAAAAACAAATGGCTATTCAAAAGAAAAACAAAGTACTTCAGAAGGTAAAAGCACTATTAGCAGATATGCTACTTGAAGCTACAGTGTCAAAAGATGCAGCCATCCATATTCAACTGGATGAACTCCTCAATCAAATCGAGACATCTAGAGTAGACGCATTTGAATATTTGAGCAAATTGAAGGACAAAGAGCTCACGATTGAAGAGGTATAGAAAGCCATTACTATTGGAAAAGTAAAACTTGTCAAATTTATTGTTGAGTTGTCCCCTCAACTCAAGCACATTCTTTATTTATTTCAGAAACTCTGTACATTCTCTTTATTCATTAAAGATATCAAAAATAAAACACAAGAGATTGAGAAAGAGATCACCGATCTCTCAAATAAGTTGATCACTGAGTCAAATTCTATTCAGCATTTCTATACAAAGTTACAAAAGCTCATGGCTCAACAATTGGAACTTAGGAATGAAGAGCACAAAATAAGGATGGACATTATGACTCTTAAAACCTTATTCATTCCACACTTGTCCTCCGTCCAAGAACAGATCAACAAGGCCACCTCCCTATCCACTCAACTAGAGGGAAGCACCTTAGATGGACTAATTTCACTGTTAGCTAACATTACAGCTCAGAATTCACTCATGGATAGTGTCAAGGATGCCCTCTCTGCCGCTCTTACTGATGCAAGGACAAAGTACAAATCCATTTTTGACGAGTTGCCTCCACCGAATGGTAACTAAGTTTTGATGTTTGTCAAAAAGGGGGAGTATAGTATCTAAGTATCAAAGGGGGAGTGTAGTATACAGGGGGAGTATACCGAGCAGAACAGAGTTTCCAAATGCACAGCTAATTTTGACAGGGGGAGCAGTGAACCGAGTAGTTAATACATAATATTGATCACATCGCATGCATAATCAGAGTTGTGTACAGTATATTGATAAGGGGAGTATATCTGAATATACTATTTTATTGACTATTGTATATACTGTCAGTTTAGTCAAATTTTGTACGTATATAGATTTTTTGAGTTATGACTTTGAAAGGAGTTTTGTCAAACATTTCAAAATTAATGTCAAAAGGGGAGATTGTTACTACTTAGTAAGTTGCCATTAGTTTTATGTCCAAAGTCATTCTATATACTCTAGTCGGTTACTACTACCAAAATATTCAGTCGGTAAGCATAGAGCAGTTGGTTATAGAAGAAAGTAGTCACAGAGCCTAGTATAGACCGAGCTGTGTACCAAGTAACACTCGATGTCTACCGAGCAGCAAAAATGATATACTGAGTGAACACACACCGAGTGAAACGTGTTACCAGATTCATTGAACCTAGACACACATGGGAAACGTGTTACAAGATCGAGGAACAAAGAACAGTTATCACATTGGAAATTGCACTTAAAGATTTTGTATGGTCTTGAGGTCATCTATCCAATGGAATATTTTGTATGGTTATTCATTCCATAAATCATGTTTGTAAGATCGAAGTAATGAACAAACCACCGACATAAGAGATCTATTTATACAACATGAATTAAGGATCAAAATAGAGGTATATAAAGCAAGACATGTGTAATAGATAAGGAAGAACTGAGTATTGTGACTGTTAGAGACACAGAGGTCACCAAGAAGGATTTCAGAGAACAGTCAAGGAACAGAGTAAATAGAAGGGTTTACCGAGTTACTTTATGGATTACCGAGGTATGCTATAAGCAAGGTAATCTCATTTTGAGCACATAGAATCTGCTATAACATTTCAGATGTAAAGTTGTAGATATTTGTAAATATTTTATTGTAATATTTTGAGTTGTAAGAGAAACCATTAACAGGGTAAAAGACTCTAACAAAGTCTATAAATTGTAAAGCCTTTAACCATGTGCAACATTTAGAATAAGTGTTGTAAAATCCTTTAGCAAGGTAGATCTAATGATCTTGATACTCCTAACAGGGTAAGGTATCAGAAATAGCTAAACATGTAGCTCTAATCAAGCAACCTTTATTATTGCAGTAGTGAAGTTGTGGGTGCCATCCCTGTAGCAGTTTTTCTCTCTAACCAAGAGTTTTTGCGTAACCAAAATATATGTGTTATGGAGTGAATCATGTATGATTGTTATTTATTTGTTTTAGCTTTATGTTATGTTACAACATTTTTTGGTTTATGCTTAACAGTAAAGTTATTTTTAAAGAAAAGATTTGAAGTACTGATTCACCCCTCCCCTCTCAGTACATTATCTTTCCATATTGGGCCTAACATTTCATGCCCTCTATCACCATCCTCATGGCTTCAACAATAGTCTCCTCATCCACAGTCATCATTTGGGTCCCCACCAAAACTTTGTCATTCTTCCAATTCTTGATAAAGTGTTTAGTGACCATTGGATATTTCCCACTAAGCCTCTCCATAAACACACTTAGACGCCCCTCCTAAAGAATTTCCCAAACCTCTCTATTCTTTCTCCATTCCGAACAAGAGGTAGGTTCGAACTTTTTTTTGTCCCCTCCCATTTTTCCTTCGCAATCACTAAATTTCCTTATCTCGGCTCTGATTCTTCTTCTCTGGTTTTTGTAGTTAACCTGAAAAAATAGCCTTGAATTTGTGCCAAGCAATTATGAAAAGACACTTAAATAAATGCTCATCACTGTCGTTGTAAGCCTACATTGAAATAAGTGGAAGAAGCATTTAGAAATTATGGTTGATGATGCCATGTTGCCTCATCTGGATATGGTCTAGATCGAACAAGGATTTCGCTTCACATGCAAGTTCTCTCTCACCATTAATAGTAATGATTTCCTCTATTTAGCAGGCTAGGTTGGTGGCCCAGTTAGCACATGAATTTGCTTCCCTGTACATGTGTGTGAAAACACACATATCAAATATGTCACTTATTTTCTTCACTGCTTTAATAGCATTGTTTATTGACCAAGATGGCAGGAAATCCTTGTTCAAACAGTTTATTATATTCAAAGAGTCTCCTTCACACCAAACTCTGGTGCAGTTGGCTTCCTTTGCTAGGACCATCCCATGATAAGCTTCCATAGCCTCAACAACATGATTAGTCTGATTTCCTATAGGTATGCATTTAATAATTTTGCATTTTCCCCATTCGTCCCTTAGGACCACACCACATCTCACATTACCAAGGTTACCCTTTGAAGCTCCATCAAAGTTGATTTTCATCCAACAATTGAGAGGACATTCCCATTTCACACCCTCTCAAGGATTAGTCTAAAAGTAATCTCGTCCTTTTAATCTCCACTTCTTGAAGATTATTTGATCATCCTTGTCTTGAGGGTTAGCAATACCACCTATGATATTAATATTTTCCAATATGTTTCTTTTTATTTTCTCAAGCACAATTTGAGCCTTAGACACCTTCTCTCTGAACACTCTTTTGTTTCTCTCTTTCCATATTACCCAGCACATATGGGGTAAAGCCAATTTCCACAACAAATTAGTAGACTTATTCCTTGATGGGTGCTGCCAAGAATTAAAAACCTCTTGAACTGATTGCGGGAAACTCCAACTGATATTGAAGTGATCCAGACATCTTCCCCAGACATCTGCAGAGAAGGGACAATGAAAGAGCAGGTGGTTAATGGTCTCCTCATTCTTCATACAAAGAAAATAGACACTAGGCATACACATGCCTCTTTTTTAGAGGTTATCAATAGTTAGAATTTTATCTTGAAGGGTTGTCCAGAAGAAAATATTAATTTTAGGAGTTAGGCCTTTCACCCAAGCCTTAGCCCAACAAGGACTATCCATTTTAGAAAACTGCTGATAATAAAGAGAGGCCACAGTAAATTTACCTTTTGAAGTTTCCAGATTAATTGATCTTCATCTTCCACCACCACCATGGAGCTCATTATTTTGTTTTGACTTCCCAAGGAAGGATCAACTTGGGATAAATCCTTCCACTGTCCATCTTTCCAGTAGTCATCCACCATAGAGCCATAGTTTTCCTTGCACTGGTTCTGAAATCTACTCCAATTAGGACTTTCATTCAAAGGGGACTCGAGAAACCAGGAGTCTTCCTAGAATTTGATAAGGTTTCCTTTCCCCATCTTCCATTTCACACCTTTGGCAATTAGATCTCTTGTTATAGAAACATTTTTCCAGATATTGGATCCAACTGGGATATCTTCCGCATTGAGGAAGCTTAGAAGTGTAGGATATTGCTTTTTATACTTGTTGTCGCATATTAGTTTCCATTCTCCTTGGTTATTATACCCTCTCCAAATCTGCTTGGCCATAAGAAATTTATTCATGTCTCTTATTCTTCTTAGACCCAGACCTCCCTTTCTTATTGGTTTACAAATCTTATCCCACGCAATTAGATTCATTCTCTTCTTCTCCTCGACCCCTGTCCACAAAAAATTTCTTTGAATTTTTTCAATAGCCTCCGCAAACTTGGCAAGAATTCTGAAAAGGCTTATGGCATAAAGAGGAATACTTTGAAGAGTTTATTTCAAAAGATTAACCTTACCGGCTTGGCTAAGAAGAGAACCTTTCCACTTGATAACTTCTTATGGAATTTGTCCACCAAAGCTCCCCATAAAGTATCAGGAGGATCTTGGCATAAGGGGAGCCCCATATAGGAAGCAGGAAGACTCCCCAATTGACACCCCAAAACGTTGCTTATTTTTATCTTTCTTCTCTCCGGAGTATTGATGAAGTAAATAAAACTTTTAGACCAATTAATAAGTTGCCCAGTTTCTGACCCGTAACTATCCAATGCTTTCTTTAAACTCCTTGAATCCTACACTGAAGCCTTCCCCATAATTATAGAATCATCCACAAACTGTTGATGGGAGAAAACTTGATCCGCTGAAGATGGTTTCAATCCACAAAACTCCCCCTTCTCAACCAGCTTTCCAATGCATCTCCCCAGACATTCCGCCATGATAATAAAAATAACTGGAGATAGAGGATCTCCCTGTCTATGTCCCCTTAAGGACTTGAAAAAAGGGGAAGGAGACCCATTAATTAAGACAGAAAAAGAAGCCGAAGAGACTAATTTCCTAATAAGACTAATACTTCTAGACCAAAAACCAAAAGTCGAAAGAACTTTCATCATCAAATCCCAGTCCACTCTATCATAGGCTTTGGATAAGTCAAGCTTCAGAAGAAAGCCTTCTTTTTTAGCACTAGACAAAGAATGAATGTTTTCATGGACCGAAATTATCGAATCCAAGATTTGTCTTCCAGGGACAAAACCACTTTGCTGAGGAGAAATGATAGAAGGAAGTAGCTTCAGGAATCTAGAAGTCAGAACCTTAGAGATGATCTTGTATAGAGAGTTGCAAAGGCTTATAGGTCTGAATAGATCCATGGAATTGACTCCCATCTTTTTGGGAATAAGAGCAATAAAAGTGCCATTTATCTCTTTCAAATTTTTTCTAGCACCAAAAAACTCTTTCATAGCTCTAGAAACATCATCTCCAACAATATGCCAATACATTTGAAAAAAGAACATGGGAAAACCATCTGGGCCCGGAGCCTTGTTACCTTCAAAGGAGTTGACAGCTTTCAGAATCTCATCATTGGAAGGGATAGAAGTCAGATAAGATTTCTAATCTGCCTCCAAAATAGCCGGGATACAATCCATAAGGTTTTTCTGAGATTGTAGATCCAAATTCTGATCCTTAGCAAGGAGGTTGGAGAAAAACTCCATGGAAACCTTTCTCATAGATTCTTCCTCTTGAACAATTCTACCATTAAATTTAATCTGTGATATCCTATTGATGGCCTTATGTTTTAAAGTGGACATATGAAAGTATTTAGTGTTTCTGTCCCCTTCCTTCAACCAAACATTTCTTGACCTTTGTTTCCAGAAAGTTTCTTCTTTTTCTATTATGTCATGATATCTCATAAGAATTTCATCTTCAACATCTCTTGAAGTATTAGTATATCCATTATTCTGAATCTCATCTTGGATATCTTTTAGATCTGAAAGAATAGTGGCTTTCGAAGAAAATATATTCCCAAAGCATTCCTTATTCCACCTTTTAATTTTCTTTCACAAACTTCAACTTTTTGACCACTTTATACATAGCATTACCTTCAATTCTGACCTGCCACCATTCCTTGATTTTTCTTTCCATATCCGGGTGTTTAGTCCACATTCTCTCAAATCTATAAGGGAAGTGTCTTCTTCTATTCTTAGCATCAACCATGAAGGATATAGGATAGTGATCCGATCATGCCCTTATGTGAGCAGATAAAGAACAAAAGTAAAGATTAAACCAATCCAGAGAGATAAGAGCTCTATCAAGTCTGACCTGAATTAAGTCCTCACCACACCTATTAGTCTAGGTGTATTTGACTCCTTGCAAATCCAAGTCATGGAGAGCATTATTATTGATGAAGTCCATTAAATCCAATCTACTGTCCAGATTGGTTTGGCTCCCTCCCTTTTTCTCATTTTCCTTCAAAGGGGTATTGAAGTCCCCCATAATCATCCACCCATCTTCAACAAACCTACTTCTTAACAAGGTTAATTTTTCCAAAAATCACTTCTGCCAGTCTTAGTGTTAGGAGCATATACATTAGTTAAGACCCATGAGGTGCACTCTTTCAAATGCCTAAATCTTATACACACTAGATTGTTGTCCTGAATCAACACTTCTCCCTCTACAATGTTTTTATTCCAGAAAGTAACAATACCTCCCGAGGCTCCTTCTGAACTACCACCACTAACTCCTCCATTACTAAACATTTTCCTTTGACATTTTGGTTTCTTGAATCAAAAAAATATCCGGGTTTTTGTCTCTAATCACACTTTTAATTAAATCATGTTTGTGAGGATTATTCAATCCTTGAATATTCCAAGAGAAGGTCTTCATGGTTTTTTAGAAATACCTTCCTCAAAGATGGTTCTTTGAGTCCCATCTTCTATGTTCTTGCTTGTTTCCACAGTCCTCTTCTTTGCATTTGAATATCTTCCTGGAGAAGTATGCTAAGCTCCCACAACCCCAAGTTTATTTCTGGTATTTCTGGTTGATGTATTATTGTTGTTGTTGTTGTTGTTATTTTTTTTGTTCTTAATCTTTCTTTTATCCTCCATTACTTCTTCTTCTTCATGCTTTGACTCACTCTTTCCCAATGCCTTTTTGATGTCTTCCTCATCTCCCCATTTTGGCTCATTTTCCTTTGGAAAAGTCAGCTTTACTTGAGCTGGAGAGGCTAATGAAATCTCTGATAGCCCTTGATAAAGGATGTTATCAGGTTGTGCATCTTGGATCCAGCTTGCTCCATTTTCTGACTCAAATGAATTTGATACTAAATTAAAATTGTCTCCTTCCTCTTTATTTTCTTTGGATTGATTATCTCCCTTATTCTTTTGACCATTATTTCTATTCTCACTCTTATCTAAGTTTTGTTCTATCTTAGCCTTTTCCTTTTCCTCATTTTGGCTATTGATTTGTCTCTCTTTCTCCATCATCTGAATCCTTTCCATTTTGCTCCTTTTCCCGATGGGCGATCTTTTCATTATCTCCTTTCTTTGTTTCATTTCCCAACTCTCTGAATAACAATTCCTCTATCCTTCCAACCTGGGACTGTTTTTCTTGATCTAGACCATTAGAAGGCGATGATTTCAAAGACTTGTCCACCTTTTTTCATACTTTAGTTTGGGATTGAGATTTGACCGCATTACTTGAGCATTTTTTAGCCCACTGCCCTACTTTCTTATAGTGAAAACATGCAAAAGGGATTGTTTCATAAACAATATTTTGCTTCCATTTGAGAAGTTTTGATTCTATCTCTATTGCCTCTAGCATATCCATTTCAGGCCCAACTCCTACACAGATTCTGGCATAAATAAGTCTTCTTCTGGATGTCATGACTGGATCAATGGTGATAAGCTCCCTGAAGGCATTGGCTATTCCTACAAACACATTTTCCTCCCAATATTCCATTGGGAGCCCAGGTAACTTTATCCAAACTAGAACTTGGACCACAAAAATTTTCTCTCTTCCCACATTAGGGTACCATTTCTGGATATACATTAGATATTTGCCTATCGCCCAAGTACTGTTGCAAAGGATATTTCTACGATCTTCCTCACAAGAGAAAGAAAAGGACAGACATCCTTTGTTCATAGCAACCACATCTACCTGACCTTTCAAGTTCCATTTCCTCTTAATAAACCCACGAACGACCTCAATGTTCGGTCTCATCCCAAAAAATTTGCCAATCAAAGTATTTTCCATTCGAGCAATGTTATTATCTATAATTTGGTCAGGAAAAGAAATGGCAAACTTTCCCTGAGACACATTCGAGGTATTTTTAACCGGGGGGCAAGGATGACTTACCTTTAGGTTTGACCCCAAACAAAGAGGACCATTTACCAATGTGTCCAATTGATCTGGGTCCCCACTTTAGATTCCCTGAATTCGGCGGGTTATCGAGATCCTTCCCATTAGATTCTTTTCCTTCCATTGTGTCCTCTGAACCGCTTGTCGCTTGCTGTCCTGGAACTGCTTCAGGTTTATCGCCTCCCAAATTTAAATTTTGAACCTAACTGTTCCTGTTTCCTGCTACTATCTGCTCCTCACATGATCTGGGTCCCCCTCCTGGGTCCCCTGAGTCCAAAGGAACATCAGGTTCCTTACCATTTGAACTCTCCCCTTCTACAGGGCTCCCTAAATCTCCTGTTGCATACTATCCTAATGTTGAACCTGTTCTCCCACCCAAAAAAGTTGAATTTTGGGCCTGACTGCTCCCCCTCTCCTCCCCGCTCCGCTCCATGGTGTAGAGATGTTGCTTTAATAATTGCATCTCATAGTTTATCATCTATGATTTCTTTAATAATTGCAATCATTAAATTGTGTAGATGTAAGGCCATGTTTAGTTAAAATTGTATGTATGTTTTGTTACTTAGTTAATTATATAAAGTTATTTAAGGTTGTGGAATTTTTTGATATGTAGATTATAGATATTGAGTCATCATTTTGAATGGTCAATCAAGATCTATTGATGAGGGGTTTTATTGTAGCTTGTGCTATTTCTAACAAGAAAAGTTTAATAGATTTTTTCTCTTATTTCCATAATTGTCCATTCTACACCACCCCTTCACATATTATATTTAAAATTGTAGCGTCTTATAAACTAAAGTTCAAATAATTATTCAATTTTAAAAAAAGGTTTTTAGAAAAACAAAAAATAATAAATTTAAAATGATTAATATTGGATATTATTTAATTAATATTTGTTAATTTTATGGTTTGGATAAAAAATCTTTAGAATCATATAGGTCTCCTTGACTCTCATTTTCACTTGTCATTTCATGTGATTTCTTGCCACTACCTATATTATTGTTGGTAGTCATTGTCATTGATGTCAACCCTCAGTGTATTGTTGATGTTGTTGATGATGGGTTTGTTATTGATGAAATATATGTTGCTAATAGCTAATGATGGAATTTTTATTGAAAATGATACTATGACTATTGGTTGTTGTGATTAGTGGATAGTGCAGACTAATATCTTAGGTACTGGTATGGTGGATTCAGATGAGTGCGTAGATGGATTATGTTCTTGTTGTAGATTATGTTGACATTAAAGAAAAATGCAAATTAGAGTTAAGTAGGCATTTCATGTCTGATGTCTGCCCTTTTGGTATTGATATCTAACATGCTATGGTGTCATGATTGGTAGTATTGATGCTAATGATGATGAGTTGAGTTAAATTGCAATGATGTAATTGATGAAACCCTTAATTAGATTGCTTGATAATGATGATTAGATATGTTGGTCTTGGTCAGATGTCTACACTCAATATTGATGAAATAGTTGTATACTATGGTGTAGAGATATTCCTGGTTAGATGTCTACACATAAGGAGTTGTGGTATGATATTGATGGTGTGGAGCAATAATTATGACAATGATGCATTGATGAATAGCGATAATAAATATGTTTATATGAGGCTTTCTCTTGTATGTTGATGTTTATGGCAGTGTTGGTGCTGACGCTCTTGACTAGTTACGAAGATGTATAGTGGCAATATCATATTAAGATGAGGTTTAGATGCATTGTGATGATGAAATCTTAGAAGTATTAAGATGAGGATAAGAAGCATGATGATGATATCATATTCAAATGAATATTTGAAGTATTAAGATGAGGATTAGAATCATGGAAATTAAGAGAATATGATTGTGATGATCTTGTGTATGCTACAAGATGATGGTCTATTATGTTTCTAGGACATTCTGGTCTTGTTGTCCTTGTTTTTGTTTTGTGTAAAAACAAGACAACCCCTACAAATATTTCATAATTCGTCCTCTTTTCTTTCAAAGTCAAGAAAATGAGACATTTTTGTCATCTCATTCATCATTGAAAACATGTTGCTTAGTGTTGAATTTCCCTCATTAAGTTAAAATTTCAAAATTTTAATTTAAAAAGTGAACTTTCTTGTTTTGATGTATAATTAGGTTTTAAGCCTGATTTTGCATTCATTTTTATTAAGTGTAAAACTGGATTCTAAGTCCGACCCTACACTTAGGAATTAATTTTTCCCAAAATGTAAATCGGACCCATAATTCCGATTCACACTTTAAATACCCACGATTTTGTAATTAATGATTTAGTGTTTATTTTAAATTGGGTTTCTTCACTGATTTATTTTCTAATTTGGCCTTAATCTTCTCATTATCATTTTCTTGGTGGATTGGGGAGCTTGATTTCTCAAGCTCATTTCATTATTTTTAGTATGTATCAATTTCTTAAGCTTTTTGATTTCGTTTTTATTGTGCCCTAGTTCTTGTGTGAAAACGTATTTGAAAACTTGATACATATCACAATATGTATCGGGTTACAAACCTGATTTCATGATTTTTGAGATGCATTTCATGGTAAACGATGAGACTGTGTGTCTGTCACACATCATGGTGTGTGGTGGGCACATACCCCCACCGTTTTTTTTCCTTTCCCTTATTTTATTTTTCCAGTGATGTTAGTTGGGGATATTACCTCGACCCACACCACAGTCATTGACCGTGGTGGTGATCGAGGTCGTAGACTTGATCACCCCTTTTTAACACTTCATTCTTCACAGTAGTGGTGGCGGGTTCATACCCCCGACATCCACCATTATATAGTGATGGTGGTCGGGGTTACAAACCCGACCACCACTTGTTCGATCATGTGCTTGTTATGAATGTAGGTCGGGGTTTTATCCTCACTCGACACTTTGATTCATTCTTCCTGAGATGAAGATGTTGAGTGGGGTTATAACCCCACCCGACATCCTTTTAATTCTTCTTTGTAGATGTATATCGAGGTTATATCCCCGCTCGACATCAAATTATGACTTTCATTTTTGCAGTGTAGATCGGGGTTTTGAAACCAATATACACTTGATTTGTTTACATTTTTATACAATATAAATTGGATTTATAATATAGAAGTTGAGAAATACAACCCCACAGTAGCCTGAAGATCTTCTGCAAGCCGAATAACCTGTTACAAGGAGAAGCAATGAAGCAAAATCTAAAGAACATACAAAACATAGGAAAAATATTCTCAAAATATGAGAGCTCCAATTCACCAAAATTGTATTGTGAAAAGATGATACAATGAAAAGAAAAATTAACCTCTAATAGGTCAAAAAACCCTAAAAAGGGAAAACCCTAGGCTTGCACATAATAATTAATTAAAATAATTAATTATATGCACCTAATGTTAGCTTAAGTGTAAAAAGATAATTTGGAACTTGAAGAATTAAACAAATAAAGTTTAATTAATCAAGTAAAGACCCAATTACTCTAACACCCCCCCTTAAGCTAGACTTAGGGAGAAGCTAAAACCTAGAACAACTACTGAAAGCATGAAAGATGGGTCCCGGAAACAAGGCCTGATCAGGTACCCAAATACAATGAAATCTCTATGAACTAGAGAAATAGAGAAAACCATGTGGGAACAAAACTCTACTCCAAAAAGAGATGGAAAAGAATATCACTGAAGCATGAAGAACCTGCAAACTCTATCAAAGAATAACTATTGATCTAAAGAACATCCACTGAACTAGAACATGACCAGGTAGAGAAGACTATAATCTGCATGAGTGCCCTCAAATGACACTACTCGAATCAGGAGGCAAACAAGGCAAAAACAACTGAAATTGAAGATACAGATGGCATGAGAAACCAAATCCTGAAGAGATGATCAATCGAACCATGGAAGCAATAGAACCAACAGGATAAACCTCCCCATAATGCAGAAGTGGGAGAGGGATAGGAACACTAAAAAGGACAGCCAAAAACAACTGCATGACGAAGAACCAAGAACATCAAAGGTGTTGAGACACATAATCATAAGGTGAATGTCATGGAAGGAACACTCACTAGACAAAGGAAGATGGCAAACAACAGGAAAACATCAACCCCCTCATGGCACTTGATCAATAGTGCATGTACAACAAGACACGAGATATGCAAGATTCCAAGTAAATAATGTATGATGGCACTTTATCTCAGTGCATTTGCATAAATACAAGCTACAATGATAAGAAAACTGGAAATAGAAACGAGAATCAAAACAAAGACACCCTACTCAGAAAAGAGATCCCAGGACCTGAAACAACCACGATATCCACCAGAGTGCTGAAAAGCAAAAAACTAAATAAAATATGCATGGAGTAGAATATGGAAATAAAACTCATATTTCTAGAAAGTACACAGCACAAGCTTTCCAAAAATATATATTTTTTGAAAAATGGAGTTCGGATGCTCATTCTACGTCTCCCGGAGTGCAAAAACTAGACCTCACTTTGACTGTAAAAAAACATAGTCATACAACAAAATTGAAAAAAATTACCAACACTATGAGGTTGGTCTCAGAACCAACTTTCTGACACCTATTCATTTTTGAAAAAATGACTCTGTATGCCCAAGATAGGGCCAAAAAACCAAACCCCCCCCCTGAAAAAGCCAAAAAAGGGAGTCTGGTGGCTTGTTTGGGCGGAGGAGGCCAGGGAGCAGCGCTCTGGTGGTAGCCTAGTGGTAGCCCGGTGGTAGGGTGGAGCCTCCCCAAGGGCTGGGTGGAGCAGAGCTAGGTGATCAAGCAGCAAAGTGGGCCGGGCGGTAGAGGAGGCCAGGCTAGGAGCAAAGGTGGCGGCCGGGGTGGATTCTAGCGGTGGAGGAGGCCAGGGAGGGCTGCAGCGGCGGGGAGCTCCAGCAGAGGCGGTGGTTGAGGAGATTTGTAGTGGGGGCTAAGTGTAGCGGTGGGGGCTAGGGAGGAGGCCGTATGGTGGCAGTGGGCTGGGAAAGCCGGAGGCCGGTGGGCGTAGGGAGGCCGGCTGGCCGGGGTCGCTGCCGGAAGGGAGATGCTGCCAGAGGGGACCGAACGGCAGGGGGCCAGAGGCTAGTGCCAGCAGGGACCGGTGGCCGGTGGGACCGGGGTCCAAAGAAAGGTGGCATGGGGCCCAAGGGCGGCCAGCGGCAGGGGCCGTACTGACACCTGCAGGGGCCCCACGGTACCCTGCGTACCATGGGAACCCCCCCAAACTTTGCAAAATTTTTTTTTTTTTTTTTTAAATAAAAAACCTAATCGCCTTTTGATTTTTGCATGAAATTTTTTTACAAAATTCAAATTTTGTCCTACATGCCATAAAAAGGCAAAATAAATTTTTTTTTTGAAATTTTTTTCTCGATCTACGTGC
Organism: Cryptomeria japonica; assembly: GCF_030272615.1. NCBI lineage: Eukaryota > Viridiplantae > Streptophyta > Pinopsida > Cupressales > Cupressaceae > Cryptomeria > Cryptomeria japonica. The sequence goes on from NC_081408.1 coordinate 468,569,797, forward strand.
CAGGGCTGTAAGGCCTGGATTTGAGAAAAAAGTTCACCCAGAGGCTCAGGAACCAAAATAGGTCAAATTTTATATGATCATAGGGGTTTTCAGGATTTTTGAGCACGATGGTGAGGTCTGTTTAGGCCCAAAGTGCTTAGAAAAAAAGCTCAAACCCTAGGTACATAAAAAATTCCTGAAACCCTAAATCTGCTTCCAAAGCCAAAAATTCTCAAAACAAGAACAAGTAGCTGCAGATCTAAAAAAATGATACCATATAGAAATTGAGAAATACAACCCCATAGTAGCCTGAAGATCTTCTGCAAGCCGAATAACCTATTACAAGGAGAAGCAATGAAGCAAAATCTAAAGAACATACAAAACATAGGAAAAATATTCTCAAAATATGAGAGCTCCAATTCACCAAAAATGTATTGTGAAAAGATAATACAATGAAAAGAAAAATTAACCTCTAATAGGTCAAGAAACCCTAAAAAAGGAAAACCCTAGGCTTGCACATAATAATTAATTAAAATAATTAATTATATGCACCTAATGTTAGCTTAAGTGTAAAAAGATAATTGGGAACTTAAAGAATTAAACAAATAATGTTTAATTAATCAAGTAAAGACCCAATTACTCTAACATATAACTTCGATTTACATTGCATTGTGAGGTTTTCTCAAAATGCAAATCGGAGTTATAACTCTGATTTAAATTGTCTTTGATTATCTTTTATTAGATACAAATTGGACTTAGAAGTCCAAAATGCATTTGTCTTAGTTTCACTTAATTAAATATAAATCAAACTTATAAGTCCAATTTGCATCTAAAGCACACACATACAAATTGATAATTTTTAGATCAATTTGTGATCAATCGATGAACTTTACCTATCAAATGAAGATTTTTATAAAAACTAATCATTTTAAAATGATGATCTTTTCATGGTGCAGTACATATATTGTAAATTACAGAACCTTCATTGAGCAAGAAATAAATGAAGTTCAAAAAGAAAGATATCCATCTAGTGTTTCCTCCTTCGATGACATCAAACATTGACAATATTAGGGATACAGAGATCGGTCATGTGGATCTTGAATAATTTCTTAAGAGAATAAGAGATCCGCCAATGTCATACCTAATAGAACCTACTATTAATAGTGAGATGCATTTAGTATTTACTTTTCCCATGTCCGCACAGAATCCAAAGCTTATGTTGGCTTTAGCCAACATGTATGATCCTTCCACCAAATTTGTTAAGGATGCAGATGGAAAGAAAACACTCATCAAAATAGATGAGGATTTCCTTGATACCATCTTTAAATGTTCACCTATAGATCAATATGTAGATATTGATATGCAGTCAACAGTGACATATTTTGATAAAAATTCAGAGAAGTGTTGGAGGAATATAAATGATAATTGGCCGAAGACCTCGAGGCCTACAATTTCAAGGTATCCTGAAACTCCTCCTCATATTGAATTTATTGAGGAGGTCAATGATCTCATTACTCTTCTTAGTAGAGTAAAGGGTCTTTCAACCTCAAATAATTATCAGAAATGGATATATCAGTATATTTATATCATCGGGTAGAATAAGAAGAAGATCTATTGGGGAAAACAGATTGTGGATGCCCTATGTGAGCAGTTGACCAAGGTGCCCACCACCTTGAAATTCTACATGACTTCTTATTTGGTCTATGTACTTGCCTCTATGAGGCATTTTCCAGGATTGTCTACCATAGGTGACAAGAGAATTGTTCTTGTTTATGAATATTTTACTCAGTTGACTCTCAAGGATAGTATCTTTCATTTCAGAAGGGTTAATGATGCTTTCTTCGTTCACTATATGTGCTTGTTCGACAAAGATCTTTAGAACAAGAGAGTGTCAGATGAAGCTTGGAATGTTGTGAGTATGGTTGTATTTTCTTGTTGTTCCCTACATTCACTTATATCAGAATTGGTTGTTTTGATGGAGAACCCTTCATGCTGCCAAGGTACCCATCTGACAAGATTATTCTTATAGAGATGAAAATCCAAATGATTTTCATTCATGAGTGCTAATAAGGAGCTCATAAGACAAGTCTCAAGTTCTTTATTTCCATATGGAGATACTCTATCAACTCTATCTACAAATCTCGTGCTATGGAGGACGAGATGAGGAGGATAACCATGAGGTTCTTTAAGGCCAGAAAGTATTTTGATTATCGGGGTATGAAGAATAAGATAAAAAAGAATTACACCCATGTACATCGAATTGAAGATGTATGGATAAATTGTAGGACAGAGGAAGATATCCAAAGAATGGATTATTGTCATCTTATGGTTGAGCAGATTGAGAATTTTGATCTCGTTGAAGTTCCAGAAGATCTGGAGGAAGATGGAGATATTATTGATCCTACATATGAAAAGGATAACATTGTTAGATTACCTCTGTCTCTCATTCAATGGTCCAAAAGGGAGAATACTTCGGTAAGGGATAGGTTTCAAAGAATTGTCGACAATACGAGTGTTTGGTTGAATCTACATGGTGTGCAGTTGAAGCCCTTCCAAGCCGAATCTTTTGAAGAAGAAGATGTAGGACCTAAAGGGAAAGTTTCTAAACTCATGACTAAGAATAGACAATAAACTATAGCTTCTAAGGGTCCTAGGTATCAGAGTCAAGGATCACTGAGAGGGGAGGGGGATGAATCATTGATCTACCGGTTAATAAATTTTCTGACTTATTCTGAAACCACTAGAAGCATATCCAAGAAAGTAAAATAGAGAAACACAAGATTATCAACCACAAAATCATAACACTAGGATTTTTACACGTAAACCCAAATGGGAAATACCATGGTGGGATTTGAACCCACAATATTATTTCACTATGGCCAGTAGAAAAACAATATTACATGAGGGGAATGCACTTGCATTTAGGCACACTGCCTAGAGTTCACTACTCAAGTTACAAAATAGGGCTACAACCTTGGAGGAAGGCTCACTGCCTTACAAGAGATTAAAACCTAATTACAATAAGAGAAGAAATAGAAAATATCATTTGACTATGCCCAATATTAGTTATGATAAGGCACAAAATGATCTGTTGCACCATTCTGCTTATCTTCTTTGTTCTGCTCTGCAACTGCTCACCCGTTCAACCAAAATCAAAATGCACATGTGAAATTGTGCTCAGTCACTCCAAAATGGTCTACCACATCACACCACACACTTAATGCATCATCCAAATAGGTCTTGTAAATATCCGATTAGCAAGATTAATCTCCCACAGGTCGGCTTCCAAAAGTTGCATAGCATGCAATATGCAACGTGTAGCCACAAGTTGACTTCAATCTTATCAAAAAAAAATTATTGAACCCAAAACACATTATCACACACATCCTATAGGTCTCACATAACTCCCAAACACAATTCCAACTACCAAAATTAACTTAAGCAATTCGGACACACACTGCATCAACAAACATGAAGAATAATCTTCTTTGCTGCTTTATCGGATACCAGATCTTCAAAAAAGTGACAAAATCAATACTAGAGGATAGATTTGCTTGATAACAGGCTTCTGATACTTACCCAATCAACCCTGATCACAAAAACCAAAATTTTCTTAACCGAGAATGAAAAGTTCTCTCAAACCTGTACATTGAGCTTCACCGGGTAGACTGATCAGAAAAGACATACTCCATATTACTGGTTAACCAAAACTTCATATCGGATCAAATCAATAGGCTAAATTGTTGTCAATGACAACTCCTAAATGTCTATAGCCATAAGAGACTACCAATATTCATTGGAGCATCACTGGAACATCAAATGCCAATAATCTCCCCCTTTGGGATTGATGACAACACTGGTTAAAAATGATAAGTATCCCAAAATTGGGCTAACACCAAAAATCTGAATTATGTACACTCAATCTATATTGACTCCCCCTGAACTGGTTACTCCATTTTTCACTGCTCTCTTACACAAGTTTTCACTATTCTTTCTCCCCCTTTGACATCAATGACAAAGGGTAGGAATCCACCAACACTTATGAACAAAAGAATGAATGAATGTGCTTATTTACATAAACTTAAAGATGTCTGAGTAAGTCACCTTTAAGGACTTCAAATACTCGGTCCATCCTCTCAGGAAACAATCAAAGACATGTTAGGGTTTCAAGCAGATCTGAAGCAAATATGAACTAACAATTATATGCGGATTTTAAATACAAAAGATGAAGGAATAAAACAGGACACAGATAACATAGAGATTTAACGTGGTTCACCCAGAATGGGTTACATCCACCATACACAGTCATCCAATCTTTCTTATTATCCAGCTGTAGCGTCCTAAAATTGCGACACTTGCAATTTTGACTACATTTGGGTCTTCACGATGGCGACGCAACACTGAACCTAAATGGAGACCCTGAAACTTGTCCACAACATCAAAAACTGCATTTTTCCAGCACCCTGCCTGATCCCTCCTTGCACCCTGCTGTCCCGGGAGGTGGGACCAGAGTGCCCAGCGCCCTGGTCCTTCAGGACTAGGGCACCCAACGCCCTGGTCCCCTAGGACCATGGCACCCAGCGCCCTGGTCCCTGGCCCTATTTTGGGCCCGGTCTCCTATGGGGCTTCGGGTCTTTATGTTTGCAATTTGGAAAATAGTACTTCCTGGTTGGCCCAAGGTCGGAAAAATCAGTCTTTTCACCCTAATTGACAAGTATATAAACTACATTTTCCTCTCTCATTTGGGGGGAGGCAAAAAAAGGTGGAAACGATACTCAAACATTCAAGCATTCAAGCATTCAAGCATTCAAACATTCCTTCAAGCAATTGATCATTCTAAGTCTCCATTCAAGGCTAAGTGTTGCATTCAAGACAAGGATTCAACCATTGAAGAGGAGATCACATGCTACAATATACAACATACAACAAACAACAACATCTATACCTTCGCATATAAGGATACAAACATCCTTACAACAAGGTACTAGTACTTGTTTTACATTACAATCATTTACATTTACAGCAATTTCTCATTTCTTGGTTAATTCCAAAACTGGGGTTTGACTTAAAGGCAAACCCCTCATCCCTAACCCCCCAATCATCCTCTCTTTTCTATGTGTAGGTTGCAGGTACGCGGATGTAATTGAAGATCTGGAATCCTTGTGCAGAGACGAACAGATCCCCCTTCGTTTCGCGGATTTTTCGGAGGACCGTGTGCACGCCGGGCACCATCGTCCCGTCAACTTTTGCTCAAATTTGCAGGACAGCGCCGTCTCGACATTTTACTGCTAATTCCAGGTCTGCAGCTTCATATCATATTCCTATCTCTGTTTATAAGTGAATCTTTCCTACTTTCTATGTATTCCTAGCTTAATCATTCTATCTACATTCTTTACAAAAGAGGGTAGCCTTGCTATCACTACCCTTGAAACTCATATAGAATCCAATCTTGCATTGCGTGGGATTGGATCTTGTGGGTTTCAACCCCTCTTTTGAATGTAAAGTCTCCCCTAAGTGAAAACCATCAACCCTAGTGAATCTCCCTTCTCTCTCCTTGGAGTTGGGGAGGGGAGAACGACTAGGGTTCGATTTTTTCGCTTTACACCAGCAAAAACAATACATAAACCTCACAATGCCTTAAGCATCCGAACCACTTAAAACATGCATTTTTAGGGCAACAAACAAAGTCGGTCTTTTTAGGGTTTTATTACAGTGTCGGTTTTCATCAACAAAAAACGTCCAAATATCAACAAGACATTTATTAAAGAACTGTACATAAATGCATGAATCTCAACACTCAGAAGGTTAGATGGAATAGGTTTGGCTAAGGAACTTACTGCATCTTGTTGTGCTCCCAACAAGGTATCCATCCAGGGAGTTATCAAACTCCTCATTTCACCAACTCTGCTCAAAATTCTATCCTTGTCTTGATTCAAACTCTTTATTTTAGTAGTGTTATCCAAAATTTGTGCTTCAAGGGTACTTGGGAAAATTGATTGAGGTGCGAAATAATATCCTATACTGGCTAACTTACCCTCAAGTTCTCTTATTTCTTGATCAATGTCTGCAGCGAATTTGGGAAAAAACAAACATGATTTGAAGATTTTTTCGCCCTCATCCAAGACCTCTTCTACACTCTTCATTGCTAATTTTAGGCTCTCTTTATCCCTCTCTACTTCATTCAACTTTTCTTGCAATATCATCTCATTAAACATCTTCTGCAAAGATTCATCTACAACCTTTTCTAATGATACAAAATTGGTATTAACAACATTTAATAAATTCTTAAGCTTTCCAGATGGAGAAACACCAGAATCTTGATCAAAGTTGGGTAAGAATTTCTCCAAAACCTTAGTGGAAAGAGTAATAACTTCCTTTTCTTCTGATTGAGATTTCATCAGATCTTCGTTTGTCTTAATTTGAGCTTGGATGGAAAGTCTCAATTCTTGAAGAGGGGAAAGAGTGCTCAAAGCAATCGAACCATGAGAAAAGTCATCCTCTCCATCAATTTCCTTTCCTTTGAAGGTGACAACTGTCACAATCATGGTTACTAGAGGTTTCTCTGATGGCTCATTACTCTTATATTTCTCAACCTCTACATTCATTACTCTTCTCCTTCTCATGGATGGCTCACCTTGGGTCTTTGACTTCTTTGGAGGTGGAGCATCATCAGATGGCTTCTGAACTACGTGAGAATAGGTTGCAGTCTTTTTAACCTTTCATACTTCTTCATCTGACTCAGTCTCTTCCTCTGCAACATGCTTCCTAGAAGGCTTTTCCTCTTATCCATTCCATTGGTAGATACTGTAGGCTTGGGCTTTGGTGGAGGTACATGTTTCTTCAAACTAGAGATAGGTACAGACTTACTAGGTTTAGCTTTGGGTTGCATAGGAGGGTTTACCGGTTGAGGTTTGGTTACATCCTCCTCCCTTAGAATTTTTTGAGCTCTTGCCCTCTGCACAACTTCCTTTGTCAATCCCATCTTTTTTGCCACCACCTCTACTTCCTTTTTGATCTTCCTCTTTCGGGTCGGTCCAGAGAACTTCTGATCTAAGCTTAAGTACTTCTCCTTGAAAGTGCCAAATCTCTCTTCTTTTGGGTCCAGTAGTTGGCTCAAAAGGAGTTGAGCATATGCCTCAAGCATGATAGAGTCAATTGCATACCCCATGGGCATGATCTAGACTATCCTAGGCTTAACTACTTCCATTTAACATTGATCTTTATAATCATGAAGAAAATAGTTTCTGCATACTTCTCCATGATCTCCTTAGAGATTCTTTCTCTACACTTCACAGAGGCCTGAAAGGTTTTGAAATAACCCCATAATGTAGATATTCTCATTGTGGCACCTTCTATTCCCCACAATCCCTCTTTAATTTGTATTTCCACCAATCTATCATAGGCCCATTGGACCTTTCCTTTTACACCGAGTATCTCATTCAGAAAATATAAGGTCAAGAAAAAAAGAAGAGTCCCATACTTATGTTGCCATTTTGATGATGTTTAGTTGTGATTGTCATTGATGGGCACACACTTATTTTATGTATGAGTTATTCTCCACTGGTAATATGTGTTGTATTGATCAGATCGGTATTATATGTCATTGTATGTATAGTCTTTGTTTGTTGAAGACTATCTATGTTTTGCAGAAGATGCTTACTAGTCAAAGCATGACCGAAGACCTCAAGCAGATTGAGGACCCCTAGTGGCAGTTAATTTTTATGAGCATGTTTAAAAGTGACTCTTGTCGTCATTTTTACTCACCTATTTTTTGAAGAAGAATTTTTCTAGCTTGAGTAGCACAAGAAGAGCGATTTATCTTTCATTTGAAAGAATCCAGAAAGAAATCTAGCACAAGATTTTGCAGCCATTTCATTATCCAGAGTGGAGGTTAGAGTGGTAAAACAAGCTTTTGGAGAAGTGTGTTGTGCTCGACATCGGGGTACCCTAGTTTGGAGTGAAAAGGTATTTTTCATCAAATCACTCTCATCATTCAAAATTATTTAGTCATGGCTTCTGCATCCAAAGCCTCTTCTAGTTCTTCCACACCTGAGGAGTCATCTAAATCCCTTAGGAAGAAGGTGAAATATAATTCCCTATCCCAAATTTCTGCCAGAGTTATTGTCGAAGGGGATGTTTTTGGTTATATTGATTGCAGACTAAAAGACCTAGGGTCTCTAGTGATTCACTCCTAATTGAGTTTGTTCTGTTGAGATAATAAGAATATTAAACTAGAATATAGTGTGATCGAGAAGAAGAAATTTCACAATGCAGTGTATTTTCTTGAAGAATTCACAGATGATCACATAATAATCATTCTCAACAGGGTTCATGGTGACAAGATGTATCTTGAGCGAACCCATGATATCACACTAGAGGCAATCCATGCCATGACCGGTTTCTGCAATGTTGGAGAAGTCCCTATTCTTTGTAAGATCACCAAATCTAAAGTGACAGAGCTCACTAGTTCTGTGAGTGATAAGCAAGAAATGAATGTTAACACCATAAGAGATGACTTGGTGAAGTACATGTGCATGGTGATCAATTATAGAGTATTCTATGCTAGCAGGATGAACTCTGTTCCTACAGCTACAGTGCATGCCGCTTATTGGATGATCAAGGATGATGTTGAGTATGACTTGTGTACCTATATGCAAAAACAACTCATGGAGAATTTGAAATCTATCAAAGAGGATAATTCTCTAAGATTCAAATTCGGCCAACTACTAGTTGGATTGTTTTTCTATTTTCAAGGGTATTTTCCAGGAGTTGGTGATGTTCAATGGTCAAGTGACCTACCGGTTTCAAGGCAAATCAAGGAGAGTCTACAAGAATTAGGACCTACTTATCCAAAGACTCTGAATAGGTATTTTGATGAGTTTAAATTGAAGATGAAGGAGACAATAAGGATATGAGGTGAACTAGTCAAGAAGTATGAAGATGACATTTGTTTCACAATAAAGGTGGATCACTGCATAATGGAAGTGGTTGAGCCCAGAGAAGATGAAGTTGAGCCTATGGGTTATGAAGTGGTGAATGATATACTTACTAGGTATGCCTCTACCCTACTTTCTTCACCACTGGATCCAAAGAAGAAGAGTTCTGGTACTTACTTAGAGAGGATCAAACCTACTGAAGTACCAAAGCAGAAGAAGAGGAAAGTTGTGCCATCGACATTGGCATCAGTTACATCTGTTGCCAATCCTAAAGTGGCCAAGTGATCACTAGCCAAAAAGAAACTGGAGGCTATTCCACCAAAGGTATTTGAAAGAAAGAGGAAAACCAAGAACGAAGCACAAGATTCAGGAGACACTGAATCAGAAGAAGAAATAAAGAAGACGAGGCAACCAGTTAAGAAGACCAGGCTTATTGGTAATGTATCTACAACTTTTGCACTAGTAAATATAGATATTTCTTCTTACAAGCCTATGACACATTGTCAAAGGACCATAAAGAATATTATAAGGAAAGTTCTTGATGATTTAAAAGAATATTTGATGATTTCAATGATACTGAAAAGGAGGATGTTGAACAAGAACTTATTAAATATTTATGTGATAATGATCAGTCACCTACCGACATTAAATCAGTTACTTCTAAATCTTTGTATGATTCTTTGGATAATAAATGATGCATTTCCATTGAAAAGGAACAAGAAATCAGGGAGAAAATATTTGCTCAATATTTTCCAGATGCCTCAAATTCAAAATTGTTTGAGATTATTGATCAATTCAAAGGAATATTTTTCATGAGAAGAAGAAGACTTCAGCTACTTGAAGGAAAAATTCATGAAGTAGAAAAAGACACTCATCTGCAAGCTCAAGAAGTTGTCCAGATGAAAAAGGTCTCTAATGCTAATAGACAAGATAAGGAAATTGTTCCTATTGATGTAGATTCATTAGATGCTACACTAATGGATACTGTACTTAACATTAAAGCAGAGAAATAAAAGAAGGAAGAAGAAGAAAAGAGGAAAGCAGAGAAAGAAAAGAAGGATAAGAAAGAAGAAGAGAAGAAGAGAGTGCAGGAGAAGGAAGAAGAGAAGAAGAAGGAAGAAGAGAGGAAGAAATAAGAAGAGAAGGAGAGTGAAGAGAAAGAGAAACATGAGAAAGAGTAGAGCAAGAAAAAGAAGACAAAGAGAGAGCGAAGAAAGAAAAATAAGACAAAGAGAGAGAAGAAAAGGAAAAAGAAGAGAAGAAGAGAGTAGAGAAGGAAGAAGAGAGCAGAGGAAGAAGAAGAGAAGTAAAGAGCAGAGAAGGAGAAAGAGGAGAAAGAAAAGGCCATCTAGGAGGCCAAGGAAAAAGAAGAGCAGGAAGAGGACACAAGAGGAGAACAAATCAAAGGAAGGAGGATAGATTCCTAAGGCAACCGATGATCAAACCACACAGGTTGATCCCACCGGTCATAGTGATTTGACTCTTGCCTATCTTACCCAATCAGTAGATGAAAATGAGCTACTGAGGAGCATTCAACTGGCTCAAGATAGATTGGAAGAGCTAAGGAAAAATAAAGAATAGGATGTCATTCAATTTGTTGTTGACACTCTTTCCAATCCAATCCCGATACTAACCTCCCTAGTACTGATTCCTCGTTGGCCAAGATAAAACTATTATGCACAATAGTGAATGATCAAGTTCAGTCACTAGAAGATGTTTCCCAGGCCACTACAAAGAAAAACCATGAAAAGGAATTGAATGTTGCACTGGTAAAGAAAATTGAGGAAGATAGAACCAAGATGATCCATCAAAAATATGATATTAGTCTAGCAATGGCTGAAGGACAAATGCTTTTGAGCAAGATATGCTAGCCCGATCTATTCTATGATGATGCTTTGAAGAAGAAAGGTCAACTCCAATCAGAACTGAAGAAGTATGTTTAGACTATTAGGATTCCCAAAGATACTGAGAGGGGGGGGGGGTGAATCTGTATCTAACCGGTTTATAAATTTACTTGACTTAAAACATGAAAAGCATATTAAAATTGTGTACTGGTAAACAAGAAATTATGTAGTAAACAAGAATAACAACAACCACATGAGAAGCACACCATAACACAATATTTTAATGAGGAAAACCGGTGTTGGAAAAACCTCGGTGGGATTTGTGACCCACAATATTCGCTTACTGGCCAATAAGGGAATATTACTCTTACAATAGGGGCCTGCACATGCAAGAAGGTCAAGTGCCTAGAGCTCACTTTTCAATTACAAAGGAAGTCACACTAACTTTCAAAATGGATTATATTAATCCAATGTCTTGTACTACTTTAGATTAGCATCTACTATGCCAGATCCAGTACTGGTTTAAGCTTTGCTACATACATAAACCCTTAACCTATAATTCACTTATTTGGTAAGCTTATCTCGCATCCTTTTTCACATTTCCTATTACAAAATGATCTCATATATATATGAGTCATATTACAACTCGCCATGTCAACTTACAATGATTTTACAATTAATTACAAAATACATTATAAACAAAATTCTTGTCGGCCAGGGTGCCGGTATCCTTCCTTTCACTGCCGGTGTTCTGAGTGTCGGTGTAGAGTTTGTTGTTGTCGGTGTCAGTATCTTGTCTTGCCGGTATCATATGATTGCAAGGTTTCCATCAATGACAAAACCTTCAATCACCTATAATTTATCATTGGAGTGTGCATTTACCAACAATCTCCCCCTTTGGCATTGATGGCAACACTCATGAGAAAAATCAAAAGTGTTCAAATTGATATTCAAAAGTAGTCTGCCAAAATTGTCTTACCAAAACTGTATGCTCCCCTTGAGTAGATGAAGTCCCTTCCTTCTGACCATTTTTCTCATCCCACTACTCCCCCTTTGACATCAGTGACAAAGGTTGTCATTCGCTGTTAGTGGAGTCTTACTTGGATTATTGTAATCGGTGGGTTACAATCTGAAAGATATCTGTCAAAACTAAATTTATGCCATTGTCGAATGTTTTGCAGTCTTTTATTGCCTGTTGTGTTCTCTGTACTGTACTGGTGAGTATGTGCATTTTCTCTTCCAGTGTCTTTAGTTCGGGAACCAGAGCTTCAAATATTTCTTTTCTTAAGGAAATAAGATACTCTAGTCTTGGACTAAGTTTGCATTTTAAGTCCTTTGCCTTATCCTTTATTCCCTATTTGTCTTTCTCCAATTTGTTGATTTTCTCTTCCTGCTCTGCAATTTTCTTTTCTAATTCCAAAAATGAGTCTAATGTTCCAATCAAATTGTCAACAATAATATTTAACTTTTCTTGAGCTTTTTTGATCTCCTTGTCAAGATCCTCTGTTATGACATTTGTTTTGCAAGTATCCCTGTACAGTTTCTTGAAGTCAAGAATTATTTTGCCAAGTTTTGATAATAGAGTATCCATTTCCTCCTTGTTCTTATTTACAATATCTTGACAGAATTTCTCTTTTTCCTTTACCATCCTCTCCTTAAATGTATCCTCATTTATTTGATCAATAGTTACTAGGTTGTTGGTGATAAACTTAGACAATGTGTCTAGTTGACCTAAAGAATCTTTATCCTCAACACTGCACTTTGGTGCTAGAAATTTAAGAATTGGTATAGTATCAGCAATAGCCTTATAGGCTTGTGTATTGCATTATGTGATCTTCTTTATTGAATCTAATAAGACCTTAGTTACATTAGTAGGTCTGAATTCTGTCATAGCTGTACCAGATGTTTGTCCAACAATTTTTACAATAGCCATGCTACCGGTTTTAGTTATTTCCTTTCTTTGTTCAACCTCTGGTAGGTTTGTCTAAGTTTGCATTTCCACAAACAAAGTTTTAGGCTTTTTAGATTGGCTGGGTGGCACTGTCTTTGTCTATACCTGTGCTTCAACCTGTACCAGTTTGGGTTTCTCCAAATGTGTCTCAGATGGTTTCTCTAAGCTTTCAGTTGCCGGTTCCTCAGTTTGTACCTCTAAACTTTGCTTAGCTAGTTCTTCAGATGGTTTGTCTATTATATCTACTCATTTCTCAATGGTATCCTCTACTAGTTTCTCTGTCTGTGTACATTTTCCCATGTTTAACTCAACCTCTACAACCACTAACTCAGTGGTCACATCTTTCTACTTATCCTCAGTGGTCTCTCTGTCAACCACGACATTAACTTCCTGAGTATCTACATTTACAGCATACAAAAATTTTGATTCAGGGTTTGTATCTTCTACCAGAGTCTCCATACTCTCAGTGGCCAGTTGATTTGCAGTAGTGTCTACTGATGGAGTATCTGAAGGAGGTGGGGGCATATTGTCAGTTATTTTTAAACTTGGTGGTCCACCTACCTTTCCTTTACCCTTGTCTCTGTCCTTTTGATATACTTTGATAGTTTTAGGTCTGAGTAATTCTTCCTCTTTTTCTTTCTCCATAAAGAAAATATCCCATCCATCAGTTGTTTCCTCAGATACTTTAGTTACTCTGCTAGCCATTAATGCTACATGCTAGTGAGCAGTAGAGAATACTGTTCAGTTAGCCTCATTGATTAATTTGTCTATTTCATCAGGTGAGTTGACTGGATGCACTGCCAGTAATTTTTCAATTTTAATCTTTTTATCTAGTTCAACAATAGATAATCTTCTAGCTTCTAATCTCCTATACAAGTCATTTGGAATTTCATCAACAATGTGCATCAAAATTTTCTTGTATATATCTAAGTGTAGAATTACACTATTCTCTATACTTTCCTTATCATCAGTTGATAGTGTATTGTACATTTTATTGATATTCTTTAGCTTACCACCCTTTGTAAATTCACTAAGAACTTTGTCAATGGGGGCAATAGTTTGTTTCACCTTCTTATTAGGAGTCATATTCTTTGTCGGAGGCCTTACTGCATGTTGCCTCTGCCTTGTCCTTTTTGGTGTAGGAGAAGGTACCGGTGAAGGTTTTTTTTTCCTCTCAACTCTCTTGAATACAACAGGTATGTCACTTTTTGAAGAAGATCCAATCGGTGAAAGGTGAGTTTCTGGTTGAAGTGCTTCCAACTCACTTTCAGTTATCTAGTTTGTTTTAGCACATCTTCTTTGATTTCCTTTACCTGTTGGGTTCCTTTTCTAATGGTTGCTTCTACCTTCTTAACTCTTTTCCTTGATTGTATAGTGCTCTCAATTGTTTCTACACTACCAAACACTTTCTCTTCTGGTTCCTTAGGAGCTTCAAGGAGGGCTTTTGCATAGTTTTCTATGATGTTATCATCTATCTCATAGCCCATTTCAGTTACCCATATGGTTCTAGGGATAACTACCTCCATCCAAATTTCATCTTTCTTGATCACAAAACAGATTTCCTTTTGATACTTATCTACAATAGCTTGTGATAGTCTTACTCTGCTCTTCATTCGAGCCTTAGATGCTTGAAAATGTTCATTTATGTTTTTCTCCCTTTACTCTTCTATATTGTTCAATAGTTCAGATAGTTGTTTTCCTACTAGTATATCAAATCCAAAATCGTAGCACCAATACCGGGTACTTGTTTGGTTATGTATAGCATCAAACAAACAAGTAAGTTTCCAAATCTGAATATACCTTTCTTGTCTCTTTTGATCTTACCTAGATTGTCTATCAATTCATCTTTGAGCCATTCACATATGTCTATTCTTGCATTATCATTTACCATATCATAGGCACTCTTAATACATAGGCTAGAAACTGAGTTTAACCTATTTGCATGTGTAGCCTTATAACCTAAGATCATATTGATAAATCTGGTATTTGTATCCTTCACATCGTTTACCCTTAGAGATCTCTTATCAAATGTTGCATCGGTTAGGTTTGTCACTAAGTCATTTGAGACCTTTTTAGTTTTGTCAGGTCTATTGCCGGTGGAGGGTAACCCTGTTACAACTTTTACTACTTCTTTTGTGATTTTATGAATAGAGTCTAACCAGAAGAATTCACCATGTACCCTTCTTAACACAATCCTTATGATGTCGTTGGGGAAATCCAAGATACTAAGTATTTCTATGAAACCTAGGGTTTCTACTATCTTATGTTTAGGTTTGATATTTCTGGATTCATCACAGATTATAGTCTCATACTTATTTTTAATTTCATCATCACCTAGTTCATCAATATGACAATGTATATACATTCTAGGGTCTTCAACATATACTATTCCTCTAGGGATTTGAGAGAATGCACCTATGCTATCATCTTTCTTAGCAATTTCAGGAACTAGCTGAAAAACGGGTTTAGGTCGCTTAACAACTTCAACAACAATAGGGTTTGCAATAAATTCAGGAGTGGATGAAGATGCCATAGCTATAAATACCTCAATTTGGCTTAAGGATGAATGCTTTGATGGATTGCTTCACTTCTTTGCTTGCAGTACCTTCGCTCGGGAATTTTCATGCTCTTGAAGATTTGAATGCTTGGTGAATGAAAAAGTATCCAAAACACTTGCTTTATAATGTTATTTTTGCCAACTACCACATTTAATGCTTTCCAGTTAAGTCACAACTTAAGTCATCTGCCGGTATAGAAGTAATTTCAACTTCTCACCATCAACCGAGGGAATAATAGCATGTTTTTCATTTGTTTCTAAACCCCCAAAAGAATTTTCTTCAGTTAGATGAAGAGTCTCCTGCTGGTGGAGTGTTACTCCGTTCTTCCGGTGGAGGAGTAATCACATCAACATTCTGATCTAACTTTCTGATCCATTGTTTTGAGAATTCTTGCTTTACCTCTTCAACTTTTTCTTTACCTTTCAAACTAGGACCTTTGTTATTTGCCAGTGATGCCTTACTTCTACAAAATTTAGCAATATGTCCAATCTTGTTACAGGCATAACAAGTCACATTGTTCTTCTGAATAGCTTTCTCATATCCTATGCCAGTATGTGTTCTGCATTGATTAGATAAGTGCCCAAATCTTCCACAAACATAACATCTCACATTCATTCTGCAATTTTCTGAATTATGACCAACTTTGTTGCATTTAGAACATTGACCGGTGGGTGTATTGGTTTTTTGATAATTTTTAGATCTACACTGATTTTCTCTATGACCATACTTGTTATAGTTAAAGCATTTGCCATTAAACTTGTAAGCAGTAGGTTGTCTTACCAATTTGCTATGATCATGATTGTTTGTAGTACTAGAGCTTTCACCAACTTCAAAGCCAAGGCCATTTGTATCACCATTAGGTTTCTGATTTTTCAGCATGTCACCAACTTCTTATGAACTTTTATTGAATTTTTCCTTGTGATGATTTACAGTAGTCAGTTCACTCTCCAAGATTCCTTTCTGTCTTATGAGTTCATTTCTGTCATTTTGTGTGTGCATCAGATCTCTCTTCAACATATCATTTTCATGACTGAGTCTTGTGTTTTCATTTCCAACATCATTTAGTCTTCTAGCCAAGGCTTCTTCATTCTTCTTTCTATCTTCAATTTCTTTACAAAATCTCAGTCATATTCTGCATCTCATTCTGTGTTGTACTGATCTCTTATCTTAGCTTGTTTACCAGATCATTAAGAGTTTCCTTTTCATCATTCTCATTCTGCATCTTTTCACAAAGTTCTCTTCTCTTATTTCTTGCAATGGTCAGATTTTCTTGAAGTGCTTGAATGATATCCTAAGCAGCCTTTATATCATCTTCAAGTTTGATATTCTTCACCTTTTCTGCATCATAGTCTGAAAGAGTTGTTTTCAATTGTTCTCTCAAGTTTTCCATCTCTACCAGTGACAAGATCTTCCTCAAGCTATTAGGCTTCTGAAAATAGAGGACCAGGCTCTAATACCAATTGTTAGTATTCCCAAATATACTGAGAGGGGGGGGGTGAATCAGTATCTAACTGGTTTATAAATTTACTTGACTTAAAACATGAAAAGCATATTAAAACTGTGTACCGATAAACAAGAAATAATGCAGTAAACAAGAATAACAACAACCACATGAGAAGCACACCATAACACAATATTTTAACTAGGAAACCCGGTGTGGGAAAAACCTCGGAGGGATTTGTGACCCACAATATTCGCTTATTGGCCAATAAGGGAATATTAGTCTTACAATAGGGGCCTGCACATGCAGGAAGGCCAAGTGCCTAGAGCTCATTGCTCAATTACAAAGGAAGTCACACTGACTTACAAAATGGATTATATTAATTCAATGTCTTGTACTACTTCAGATTAGCATCTGCTATGCCAGATCCAGTACCGGTTTAAGCTCTGCTACATACATAAACCTTTAACCTATAATTCGCTTATTTGGTCTACTTATCTTGCATCCTTTTTCACATTTCCTATTACAAAATGATCTCATACATATATGAGTCATATTACAACTTGCCATGTTGGTTTACAATGATTTTACAATTAATTACAAAATACATTATAAACAAAATTCTTGTCACCCAGGGTGTCGGTATCCTTCCTTTCACTGCTGGTGTTTTGAGTGCCGGTGTAGAGTTTGTCATTGCCGGTGCCGGTATCATATGATTGCAAGGTTTCCATCAATGACAAAACCTTCAATCACCTACAATTTCTCATTGGAGTGTGCATTTACCAATAGAGACCTTCAAAGTACCATATGATTCTTTCATAGTGTATGGTAAGACCATTCAGAATCACCGACAACAGATTGCAAAGATTGAAGTGGAGATCTACAAGCGAACTCTAAATCTGTAGGAGCTACCGCTACTCCTATTACCCAAGTTGCAGGTTCTTCAGAATTTCTTTCTAAACTTGGAAGCTATTATTGTCACATAGGAGATGAGCACTATCGATGCCATGGAAGAATTAGCTTTCCAGATGAAGACCAAGAGTGAAATTGTTGCCTCACTTCTAGATTCTTGGTCTTCAGACATGAAGGATTTTATGAAAAACTTTAAATTCCTTTTTGAGAAGTTTTACTCTTTATTGTCATGAACATATACTCTGTTTTTATGCTATACAATATAACTTTGGTATTTTTTTGTGAAAGAGGGAGTGTTTGCATTACTTTGTCATTGTTGGCAAAGGGGGAGTGGTATTGAAAATTTCATACAAATGGAAGATGCACATACTTGTAATTTTGGCAAAGGGAGTAGTGTATATGCTTAGGGGGAGTAATTTTGATTATGGCATCATTTTTGTTCTATAAGCACTTAGATGTCAAATTTTCTTAAGTGTTGCCATCAATGCCAAAGGGGGAGATTGTTGGCATTTTGATGATGTTTAGTTGTGATTGTCATTGATGGACACACACTTATTTTATGTATGAGTTATTCTCCATCGGTAATATGTGTTGTATTGATCACACCGATATTATATTCCATTGTATGTATATTCTTTGTTTGTTGAAGACTATCAGTGTTTTGTAGAAGATGCTTACCGGTCAAAGCATGACCGAAGACCTCAAGAGGTATGAAGACCTAAAGCGAAATGAGGATCCCTAGCGGCAGTTAATCTTTTTGATCATAACACTATGTTCTAGTTTACTAGTCTTTGTTTGTTAACTGGTAAAAAATGTAAAGTGTGATGAGTTATCATCCACCGACACTTTGGCGGTGTTTCTGTGTCATGTTACCAAATGTGTCTAGATGCTTTGAACCTAGGAAATTGTTATCTAATCTTATTGGACTGACATGAAATCAGCTTCCTATTTAAGGACATCATCTCTAGGGTTTTAACAAGTGTGTATGTGTGTTGAAGAGTGAAGTTGTTATAGAAGCAGTGTGCGATAAAGATTGAACATGAAAAGGATAGAAGACTAAAGTAATGCTGCAATGCATTAACAGAGAGAAGTCAAGGATCTAATCAAGTAGTTTGTGCTATTTTCTAGATCATTCACTTGTTGATTACTAATCTCTTTACAAGTCTGAAACGCTTAACAAGTAGGCCCAGTCAAGCCTATTGTAAATCCTCTAACAAGGTGGTTCACAGTTGTGGATCTGAAATCCTTTAACGAGACTTATCTCCTAAAAAAGAGCTAGATTCCTAATAGGATCTGTTCTGATGAAGAACATTGTAAGGCCTTACCTGGTCTGACCTTAACCAGTCTAGTTACTATTCTGCAAATAGTTGACTTGTGAGTTTTACTCACCATGGTTTTTCCTATTTGGGTTTCCACATCAAAATATCTTGTGTTATGGTGATTGTGCTTCTGTGGGTGAATGCTCTATTTTTTATTTGGCTTATCTGTGTTTTAACCGGTTTTTTGTTCAAACTACTATACCGGTCTGCAATAAAATTGCTTAAGAGTTTGGTTAAGTTTTTTGGCATACTAATTCACCCCCCCTCTTAGTATTCATCAACTTAAATGTGTTGTTTTTGTCTTGCTAAATTTTCTTCAAATTACTCATCAATTCATTCAAGAGGACTATACATAGATCATACCTCATGTCATTCTTGAGCATTTGATATGTTGTATAATTGGTAGTTTTAGATACGAAGTTCCATCTACTTGAATGATAGACTTTGTAACTGTTAACATTATTTTGGGGTTGTTCGTAGGTGGCATTTTAATCAGGTGGCACCCCCTTTCTTTTGACTTCCCAGATGCGCTCATCATACAGACCAGGTGTCTTTTCAACATTGTTCTTGATGGCCTTCTTAATCTGTTTGAGGTTAGGGGGAACGCAGATTTGCCAAATGGCTCAGGTTTTGATGACTATGCATCCTATTGGACTCCACTCTGCATCATGCAAAGATAGGGACACATGGTGCCTCTGTGTTGCTCATCTTATTTCTGTTTAGACACTCCTTTTCGGATGTCCTCGGAGCTACCGCGTGTTACCCATCTCTCTGGCTGTGATTTGCGTCAAAATATTTTATGTTCAAGAAGGTATGGAGATGATACAACAAGATGGAGGCAACAACCTCGGAAGCGGTTTTGCTGGGTGTGTTCCTACAGGATGCCATGATGGTTTTTCTACTCAGAAGCAGTTGCAGGAGGATGGTGGATGCTTTGGACTATTAGCCAAGCTGGGGGCTCTATTTATGCAGTTTTCTTTCCTTTTTTAGGGGTTCACAACTTCTATGAAAAATAACAATTAAGATTCTAGATAGCAATTAAGCCTTTTAGCTGTTATTGTTTTCTTAGAAAAGGATAATCAAATTGTGCCTACGGCCTCTGTGATGTCTGTTTTCAGTATGCTATAATATTTTTCTATGCATTCCTATAATTCTGATGACTTTGGAGATATATGTCTAATACTTTGTCAATTAAACTATGTTTTGCACTTGTTATTTGGTGGATGTGTGATGTATGTTTCTTTATGTTAAAAGGAATCTTGGTTGTGTCTTGTTTATGGTTCTATTCAGATATATAGATTGTTTAATGGGCTTTAAAATTGGATGTTTCTAGGTTTTATATGTTGTTTATGTTTGTCCCAAAATGCTTTGGTGCATCGCCTAAATAGTCTAGATCATTTTTCTTTAAGTTTCTTCTTCCCCTTTTCCCCTAATCACAAGGAAGAGTTGGCTTCTTAAATCTGGAGGTCATTCAGTAAATTCAGTGTAATAGGTCCCCCATCACTGAATTTCCCATAAGGCTATTTGTTTCAAAAGTAAAATTTAGAGTCAACAGTAACCAACCACCATCGATGCAAACCTCACATCATGCTCCAAAATGTTGCAGATAGTCATTGCTCTATTGTTGAACTTGGAATCAGTAATGACTATCACTATGTTATTTGATACCTTTCTTAGGCCAGTTACTTCACCAGTTTCACTAAGGCATGTCACAACTTGAATTTCCTGTTTGGTGATCTTATGAGGCCTATCAAGCCATATGAAATCATCATGGACTCGATTGAGGATATACCAGATCCACTCTGCTTCATCGAACAATGGAAAATGGATTAACTACGAAAAACCCTTGTCTTGAAGAACCTTATACTCTAGTTTGAGGCTACCCAAGTTGTCTGCCAGATGTTTGTTATACAGGGTCAACATATCAGTGTTGCCAAGCTCTTCATGATCATAATGGATGTAAACCCTAATATCCTCATTGTGAAGGATATCGTAGGGTACCAAAGAAAATGCCCCTTCTAGATCATCTTCAACAAACTTGAAAGGATGTTTCTTGAAAATAGGTCTGGCTCTATCCTTGATCTCAACAACAAATAGGGTAGCAATTCTAGATACCAATGCCATTTTAATCTAGGTTTTAAAACTGATAGCTTCCTGAGACAAATAAATACCTTAATTCACAACTAGGTGGAAGAATTCATCTTTGGATTGTTGTAAGCTTGGTCTAGATTGCCAAATCACTTCACTTCGCTATACTGCTCTATTCTCTTGGTCACATTGTGAAAAATAGATCTTTGAAATGTGGTTTTTAACCTCTGAAAACCTAATTTTGTGTTGAAATAAATGGTTCAACTGGTTACCACTATATTCATGAAATCACTTATCGAAGCCTGAAATCTTCATCTAATCTTCCAGATAACATCTGCATACATGATTTAAAACCTATTTTTTAATCAATCAGAACATCTACATACATGATTTAAAATTTCTGCAACCTTCTGAAATCGGTTACAAATCTTCGAAGAGGGGGTTCTATGAATCTGCATGAAAAATTCCCTCTAAGGCCAAAAATCACTAGTTACCGGATGAAGATCCTGCACCGGATTCAGGTACGGATCCACTATTTGTCTTGGATTCATCTTTTCATACCACATATTTTCATGCTTGTCTCTGATCTCTTCTACCTTTTCTTTGCCTTTCTCATTTGATTTGCCTTTGTTTACGATATCATTATTCTTACTTCTGTAGTATTTTGCAATGTGTCTAGTCTTTTTGCATGTACGACAAACAACATTTCTCTGCATAGGTATGAAATTCATTTGATTTGGTCTCATCCTGCATTGGTTAGAGAAATGTCAAAACATCCCACAAGCATAACATCTCTTATTCTAAAAAACTTTATTACTACTCTGCACATGTTTGACTTCTCACCAAAATTATTACATATGAAACATTGACTAGTAAAGGTAGGACCATTGTTCACATTATTCATTCCATTATTCATCCTACTTTCACATTGATTTGCCATATGTCCAAATTTATTGCAAGTAAAATATCTACCATTGAATTTATGAGCATTAGGCTGTCTTACCAAAGGATTCTTGCTCTTCTTGTGATTAGGTTTTGCATTTCATTGTCCAGATCCAAAGGATTCTCCCTTCTCAAATCTATGTCCTTGTTTGTCCTTTCCATGTCTTTGACTTTCCAGCATCTCATCAAGCCTTGCTAAGCTAGTGTTGAATTTGTCTTAATATTCATTTGCAGTTGCAACTTCATCTCTTAGGGCAACAATCTGTCTCTCAAGTTCTTGACCATTATTCCTTGATTGTGTCAACTCAAGCTTCAACTGATCATTCTCTTAGGTAAGCCTACAACATTCAACTGATCTTTCCTTCAATGATTGAATTAGACTTTCTTCATTCTTTTTCCAATATTAAATCTCCTTAGTTAGCTTCATCACAATAGATTGCATCTAATTCTTCAAAACAACATTCTCTCTTGCAAGCTTCTCACATTCATCGAGTTTGTCCTGTTTTTCCATGCTTTGATCTTATTTCTCCTTCAGCTTGTCCATTAGCTCTTTCCTTCTGTCTCTTGAAGTGTTGGCCCGATCTTTCAAATCATTAATGAAGTCTTCATCTGCATTTAGGTTTCTCTTTAAGGAGCTTAGCTCATTTCTCACTGCATCAAGATCCTCAAGTGCCACACAAAGTTGTCTCTGAAAACCAAAATCCATTGAGTCAATCTCTCAGACCTTCATCAAGCAGTTAGGCTTCCTTAGAGGAACTAGGCTCTAATACCAATTGTTGGAGTCAAGGATCACTAAGAGTGGGGGGGGGAGTGAATTAGTTATCTACTGATTAATAAATTTTTTGACTTATTCTAAAACCACCAGATGCATATCCATGAAAGTAAAATGTAGAAACATAAGATGATTAACCACAAAATCATAACACCTGGATGTTTTAGGTGGAAACCCAAATGGGAAAAAACCATGGTGGCGTTTGAACCCACAATATTATTCCACTATGGCCAGTAGCAAAATAATATTACATGAGGGGAATGCACTTGCATTCAGGCACACTCCCTAGAGTTCACTACTCAAGTTAAAAAATAGGGCTACAACCATGGAGAAAGGCTCATTGCCTTACAAGAGATGAAAAAATGATTAAAATAAGAGAAGAGCTGGAAAATAGCATGTGACTATGCCAAATATCAGTTTTGGCTAGGCACAAAATGATCTGATGCACTGTTCTGCTTATCTTCTTTGTTCAGCTTTGTAATTGCTCACCAGATCAACCAAAATCAAAATGTGCATGTGAAATTGCGCTCAATCACTCCAAAATGGTCTACCACATCACACCACACACTTAATGCATCATCCAAATCGATCCCTTATATATATATATATATATATATATATATATATATATATATATATGTATCTATATGTATATATGTATATATGTATATATATACACATATACATATATACATATATATACATATGTATATATATATACATATATATATGTGTGTGTGTGTGTGTGTGTATATATACATATGTATATATATGTATATATATATATGTGTGTGTGTGTGTGTGTATATAGATATAGATATCACACCACACACTTGATGCATCATCCAAATTGATCTCTTATATATATATATATACATATATATACATGTACATATATATACATATACATATGTATATATATGTATATATGTACATATATACATATGTATATATATGTATATATATATATATATCTAATTAGCAAGATTAATCTCCCACAGGTTGGCTTCCAAAAGCTGCATAACATGCAACATGAAATGTGTAGTTGCAAGTCGGCTTCAATCTTATCAAAAATTTTATACCAAACCCAAAACACATTATCACACGCTTCCTATAGGTCTCACATAACTCCCAAACACAATTCCAACCACCAAAATTAACTTAAACAATCCAGACACACACTGCATCATCAAATATGAAGAATGTTAAGTATAGCTTCCTTCGGATTGAATGAATAATATATATTTTGACATGGTCTAAATACTGTCGATAACTATTGGTTGCATCATTTTTAACTAGTGAAATGAAGGAGGGGAGATGGAGAGTCATGTCCCCATAGGGTCATGCCCCTACGTGGGTATGACTCTTAGTCCCCATATAAATATTGTGTGTGTGAAAAGTGGACCTGTATCTGTATGTGAATACACAACACTTCAATCAAGTCATTACATGCATGGTTAGACAAATATAAAACTTAATAATAAAACCATAACAAATCGATCCATTGCCTTCTAGTAGATGTGAGTTTAGATTGCTCTCAAATTGCTAAGCTATCCAGTGACTAGACAACACTTAAACGAAGGATTTAATCTATATGAGCATGAATTTAAGCTAGATGGATGCAAGATTAATCTAACAAGATTTAAACAATAAATGAGATAAATGATCTAAATATGAATGCAATATTCTCAATGAACGTAGAGAAAAAATAGTATAATAACAATATATTCTCCCAGATCTTTTGAATGAGAGATGAGAGCCTGAATTTATAGAAAATTTAGAAAGAAACCAAAGGCTGAGGTCAAATGATGATGAGCGGTCAAGATTTTCCAAGAGGAATCACAATCTAGGTGAATTGATGTGATTGGATGCTTTTCTCAGTTTTAAAGGAAATTGAACTAAAATTAAGATAAAAAAAAAACTGATTTATTCTCTATTTCATTCAATTTTAATATTTAATTTTTTTAATTGCTTTCTTTGAGATTATTTATCAATTTTTAATTTATTTTTTTCAAGATTATCTCCAATTGATTTCTTTCCTCAATTTTTAATTCCTTCTTGGTCAATTAGTTCCTTTTTTGATTTATTTCCATTTTTGAAGATTTGTGCTCATAATTTCCAGTTCCTCTTTCTTGATTTGTTTCCTTTTTTGAAGATTTGTGGCAAATTGATTTATTTTTCAAATTATTTCCTCTTTTTGATGATTTAATGGCAAATTTATTTATTTAATTAAATATGTAAAAGATATTTAATTAAAATAAATAAGATAATTGTTAAAAATGATTTACTTGGAATGATCAATTAATTAAATAAATATTTACTTAATAATGATTGATTAAATTTGCCATGTGACATTTGATGATTTTAGAAATTAATTGTGTGCTCAAGATTGATTTAACTGCCTTTGGTTAGGACCTTGGTGACATTGTCGAGATTAGGGGCTCATGGTTCAGATGACCATTTTTAGGGTATTACATGTGCCCCTCTTTGAAATAATGTGTGAGCAGCGTATTGGTTCAAAGAAAATTTGATGTCTAGGAGATACCAGTTCTAAACTTGATTGATCACGAACTAGATGAAAAGCAAGGTGTCTAGTTTGATTCAAAGCGACAAAGCTGAATGAAGTCTGATTAAAGCGATATTGATCCCGAACTTGATTGAACTAGGAACGATAGAAAACAAAGATACCGAACTTGAACTTGATTGATCAAGAAGTAGATCTTACTGATCTAGAACTTGATTGAACTTGATGCAGCGAGTGATGATAAAAATTGATCTTGAACTTGATTGATCAAGATACGATGAGCGAAGATAAACTGTCCAGCTTGATCCAAAGCAACAAATACTGAACACTTGCTTAGATTGAGTGTGATTAAAGATACTCTTTAAACCCTTGATTGAGTTTAAATGAATAATCAGCTTGATGAAAAGCAATGAAACTGATTAACGTTAAGAGATTGATTCAGATGAAGACAAATATTAGCTTGATAT
This sequence comes from Cryptomeria japonica, assembly GCF_030272615.1. Taxonomy (NCBI): domain Eukaryota; kingdom Viridiplantae; phylum Streptophyta; class Pinopsida; order Cupressales; family Cupressaceae; genus Cryptomeria; species Cryptomeria japonica. The sequence continues at coordinate 468,595,530 of NC_081408.1, forward strand.
GAAGCGATGAAACTGATATGCCCCTAGCGATTGATTTGATTCAGGTGATTGAGAAATCTCAACTTGATATAAAGTGATAAAGATGAGATTCCCCTAGCGATGAGGTCTTATTTGATTGATTTTCTTTAGTTGAAAAAGATTTTTTTGCTCGACTTTCAATGAAGATTTGAAAATTTTCTCGACATTGAAGAATGTGAGGTCATAAGGTCATGAGTATGCCCCCTCGGGAGAGAAATCGAAAGATAGCAAGGGTACATGATGATAGGCAATTTTTAGCGATGATGATGATTTGAGTACGGAAGTGATTCAGAGGAATTAAATTGAGATTCAACATTGAAATTGAGCGCAAAGTTAAAGAAAGAGCATTTGATGAAAAGCGCTAAGTGGTCCAAATTTTATGAAATTTCGATGAGAGTGTTGACATCAAATTTCGATTTCGATCCCAAAAATGGACTCAAGACAACCGATTTACAAGCTTGTGATTTGATTGCATCATACTTGTGTTGATGGATTATGAGATGTTGTTTTATGTGCTTTATTCTCTATGTATGCATTTCTTTTCAGTATAGACGAATGAATGCAAACGGAATATGGGTGTTTATTTTTGTTTCTTTTTATACAAATAAATGATGATGCAAATAAATGAGGAGAATGAGTAACTAGTAATGAAAATGTTTATTTTTCTTCATGCAATAATATGAATGTAAATAAATATAAAATAAAATGTATGAATCTATATGAAATGCTCATGTATGCAGCTAACATCTCAATACACAAGTACTCAATCAGAGAAATGATGAAAAGAGACCACTAAGCTAAGAAATGATGAAGCTTCCAACTCTCATTCAGAAGATACAAAGATTAGTGTTACCATACCGAAATCACTCTACATTCACAAGATGCAGAATAAAATGCAAGATGAGATGCAAAATGCAACCTAAACCTAGTCACTGGATTGTGAAAAGCTTAATTTTCATCATTGAGCGTTTTACAATTATAGCAGGCAGATTAGAGTTCCATGCTTTTCATGTGCAATATTAATTATCTTGTCCGCAATGACCCTTTTTTCATTCATATCCTTGGACAGATTTCGTAGGGATCTAGATTGCACAATAAAGAAATTGTTACTACTTACTAAGATTTCCATTAGTCTTATGTTCAAAGTTATTCTATATATTCTAGTTGGTTACTTCTACCGAATCTTACAGTCGGTAAGCACAATGCAGTCAGTTAAAGAAGCAAGTAGTCTCAGAGCGTGGTATACACCGAACACTCTATCGAGTAACACTCTATGTCTACCGAGCAGCAAGAATGATATACCGAGTGAACACACACCGAGTGAAACTTGTTACCAGATTCACTGAACCTAGACATATATGGGAAACGTGTTAAAAAGATCAAGGAACAAGTAACCATTATCACATTGGAAATTGCACTTAAAGATTGTGTATGATTTTGAGGTCATCTGACCAATGAAATATTTTGCATGGTTATTCATTCGATAAATCATGTTTGTAAGATCGAAGCAATGAATCAGATCACTGACATAAGAGATCTATTTATACAACATGGATTGAGATCAGATATATACATGTAGAGACAAAGTGAGAGACACAGAGGTGTATGAAGTAAGACATGTGTGATACATAAGAAAGCCAGAAGTGTTATGACTGTTACAGAGAAACTCAGAGGTCACTGAGAAGGATTTCAGAGAACAATCAAGGAACAAAGTAAATAGAAGGGTTTACCAAGTTAATATATGGATTATCGAGGTATGCTATAAGCAAGGTAATATCATTTTGATAACAAATAATCTGCTATAACATTCCAAATGTAAAGTTGCAGATATTTGTAATGATTTATTGTAATATTTTGAAGTTGTAAGGGAAACCTTTAACAGGGTAAAAGACTCTAACTAAGTCTATAAATTGTAAAGCCTCTAACCAAGTGCAACATTTAAAATAAGTGTTGTAAAATCCTTTAGCAAGGTAGATCTAACAGATCTTGATACTCCTAATAGGGTAAGCTATCAGAAATAGCTAAACGTGTAGCTCTAACTGAGTAACCTTTATTATTGCAGTAGTGAAGTTGTGGGTGCCATCCCCACCGCAGTTTTTCTCTCTAACCAAGAGTTTCTGCGTAGCCAAAATATATGAGTTATGGAGTGAATCATGTATGATTGTTATCTATTTGTTTTAGCTTTATATTATGTTACTGCACTATTTGGTTTATGCATAATAGTAAAGTTATTGTTGAAGGAAAGTTTTGAAGTACTGATTCACCCCTCCCCTCTCAGTACATTAGCTTTCCATATTGCGCCTAACAGAAATTCCCTCAAACTAGACAAAGAAATGATGGGAACCTCCCTGTAGCATTCAAATAAGAAGAGTCGAGGTATGTGAGGCTATTTCACCTTGATGTGAAGGCTCTTATCACAGACACCCAACTTATTTAAATGTTTCCAGATCATCGAAATCATTCCTACAAGTAGAAAACAAAGAAAATATTATGCCCCCAATCCTTTCTCCTCTTAGTCAAGATAGACTTCCTTGAGTTACTCAGAGGGATAATAATAAAAAACCAATATAAAAGACAACACAAAAAAAAAAATTCATTCATAGCTCAAACTATTTAGTGATTGTTTTCCATTATGTTGTTTTCCTTGTTAACTCAGTGATAAAACTCTTCAGTAGTCAAGAGACAGGTAACTGACTTGGAGTGGACAACCAGGTTTCACTGACGTAAGGTTGACTTGGTTGATACTACTTAGGACATGTAATGTGCTTGGTTGATTAACCTAAGACTAGGACATTGATCAGTTTCAAGCCATGAGGGTTCCAACGAACTAGGATGTCACAAAAGTGACTGAAATATGTACAAGCGAAAGCAAATATGCATGAAAGCGAGAATGCCAATGTTGCGTTGATAGATGGAGCGCTTGAGTACAAGAGGGGCCTATTTGCTAGGTTTTCACCTACTTGGCAGAGATTCCTTCTTTTTTTTTACCAAGGTGCCTGTTTACCAAGTTTTCACCAAGGCATTTTTCTCTTTTTCCCTTTTTTTTTTTTTTTTTTTTTTTTGAATTTCTTCAGGTCTTTTTCTAATTTTTATGATTTTTCAAGACTTTTCTTGATTTTTATGATTTTTTTAGGACTTTTTATGATTTTTAGGGTTTTTTAAGGACTTTTTATGATTTTTAGGAGTTTGTTCAAGAAATTTTATGATTTTTTTAGGATTTTGATGTTTTCTCCTAGTGTCTAGCAAGGCAAAAGGGATTTTGAGTACATGAATGAATAAGTGAATGATGGTGGACGTTTTCAAGGACTATCTCACAACGTTAATCCAAGCACAGGGTCCAGATATAGCAATGTAAAGAAAGGATTTTAGTGATGTAAGGTAAGGATATAGCACAACGAAGCAAGGATATAGCATATCGAAGCCATATGGTCCAAAGAAGTGGCCATGTCAAGAGGTTTGTGGACAACATGTTTTTGCATTTTGTCCATAGTGTTGATCAAGATCAAGGGATATATTTGGATAGGAGGTAGATATGATAATCAAGATCAAAGGTGGTAATGAAGGATGTAAGCGAGCAATGGATAGGAGCTAAAGGATGTGGATCAAGTGCAATATATAGGACATACAAAACCTATAAAGATCCTTAACCTTGTCAAGATCAAAGTTGGAAAAGGGATATGAATGTAGATAGAGTGAATGAGGGATAATGGAGGATGAAGGCTAATTGAAGAGGAAGGATAACAGATGGATGTACATGGATAGAACTTGCACCCAGTGTAAAGTGCAAAAGGATAATGGGTTATGCATGATGCTTGTTTGCCAGGTTTTCATCATGGTACTTGCCCAAGGTGCCACAAGAAGTGGTTTTCACTCGTGGATGAAATTTTTTCTCTTTATTTTTTTTTTTCACTTTTTCATCCTTGTTTTTTTTGTTTTTGAAAGATATGGAGGCATGATAGGGGATGGAAGAAGGACCCCAATGTCTCGCTACTTTGGATGGTAGCCTTATAATATGAGTTGCAATAGACCATGACTATGAAGGTATGCTCAAAGATGTTGGCAGTATAATGAAATGAAACTAGGGCAAGGATTTATGCAAAGGATTGGATAAGAGGGATGGAAGGGTGAAAAAGAGGTGTTGGATAATGGATGGGATGTTGGAAGAATTGTGTATGGCTAGATGGAAATGCTAGAAAGATCAACATTGGCACACACCTTGAGGGATGGTGGACATATGGAAGAGAGGTGAATCTTAGATTTTGAGATTTGGATGGAGGAAAGGTTACTAATTTTGGGGCATAAGAACCCAAAATGGATGAAGGAGGTGATGGAGGAATAGAATCGGAAGGTTTGGATGGAGGAACAAAAATTTTGGATGCCAATTTTGATTTTTCTTTAGACTGTTGTACTTCAAGTGGCCACTTAGGGATCCACATGGTTTTTTATTTTTCATGCTTTTGTAGTTCCTTAGAGCGCATTGCTTATACAAGTGCCTTAGGAACCCATATAAATTTTGACTTTTCTTCTTTCTTTGTGGGCCATTGTGGGGTTTTGTATTTTTCTATTTCTTTTTGGATCATATTTTTCTTTGTTCTAACATGTTGATTAGATGGGACATGTTGATCCTTGAATACATGTGGATTACTTGACTTATGAATTTTATGCTTGGCATCCAAATTGCTTGGAGAAGGAAAAGAATGTATGAATGGATAGGAATTATATGGAGGTCCTTTAGATGGATGGAAGGTACTCAAAGATGTGTGCCTTTGTTGATCCTGCATAATGGATGGAGGGATATAGGGACCTAGAATGGATGGAAGCGGTGAAGGAGAAGGCATGTATTTGGATTTAAGTGGAGAAATGTAGGATTTATGAGAGATACCAACATCTTGAGAAATGTCCCTGAGGCCATGACCTTTAAAATTTTCTTTACTATGGAGGGGTTCTTGCTTGTGGAGATCTACCCTTTTTCCTTTATAAATATTTTGACATGTAGGATACACTTTGCTTTGGAAAGAAGGCATGAGTCCATTATGAGATGGAGGTGGAATGAAAGGAATGATAGGATCATGAGAGGGATTTGTAGGCATGATGGATCCTTGAGGTGAATATGGAGGATTATGACAAGGAGATGAAGGGATACTTTACTCTTGACATGGAAGAGGACCATTAGATAGAGTAGGAAGGGTGTTTGACTCTTCATTTTGAATAGGATCATTTGAAAAGGTGGAAGAGGCATCATAATCTTGCTTAGGAAGTGGATTAGGAATGGGATTTGGAAGGGTGATTTTCTCTTGAGATGGAAAGGGATCATCTTGGAAGAAATGGAAAGGTATAAGGGGAACATCATGGGATTCTAGGGAGGTGGGATCTTTTTCAATCGTTTGATGGGATTGAGGAGTTTTGATGTCTTGATCTTGATTTATGGTAGGACTTTTTTTTTTCATTTTTTAGATTATCCTCTTGACATGGAGTCACTTCTAAGGAAGGGGTAGTATTGTGCATAGGAGTAGGGGATTCTTGGAAGATCTCCATATTTTGGCATGATGGGGAAGAATTTTGAGTGGGACTCTCTGGAGTGGGTACATTTGGAATTGAAGTGTATGATGGCATAGGATCTGGGATTTTTAAATCTTTAGAGGAACTTGTATCAATATTGGCATTAATTTGAATTTCCATAGGAGATAGCCCTTGAAGGTCAACATGAGAAGTTTCATTGTTTGAAGGAGATGGTATGGATTGTTGCTGAGAATTTTTAGGAGATGAAGGCATCATGGAAGGGATGGAGGCTACATATGGATTCTTGCTAGAAACAAGTTTATGATTTTGATCATGATTAGAAGTAGCTCCTTCTTTTTCTTTAGGTGAGTCATTAGGATCTTCAATTTCAATGATGTCATCATCAAGGAGATCTTGAATATTATGTTTTAATTCTATACACATTGAAGTCTTACGTTTGTTATGTCTATGATATACACAATAACTACTCAAAACTGCACATCCCCGTGTGGTCTTTTTAGGCAATATGATAAGATTGTTCTTCAGAAGCTCTTCCAAAGCTGACTCAATAGATTGCCCCAAAGGTGTAAACTATCTATCTAGGGAAAAGATGTCTTTTTGTCCTAGTGAAGGTGTTTTGGGATCTTGTATGATATTTGGTCTTTGATTGCCAATTATTTATTGGTATTCACTTGTCAAATCACATAATCATTTTAGCATTCCTTGAAGTTTCTCACACTTGATATCATATATTTGTTTTTCAAATGGAGTCATTGATTTATTTTGTTGGATTTCCATGTCATATATTTCTTCCTCGATATCTTGAAGTATTTGAGCAAAGGTATCCATGAGATTCTTACTTTTGTCAAAAAAAAATTAGAAGAGCTTCTAGTTTGAACATGCATTTACAACCGATAGGACCAAGAGCTAGATGTGTTGCAGAAGTCAAGATCAAATTGTAGCTAGTTGTTCATTTAAAGTAGTGATTGAGAGAAGTAACTAAGATCTAGTTTGGTTTTAGGAATGATCTATCCTGTGTAAGATGTTATCTAAGTTAACTTAGGTTTGATAAGATGTTGTTTGAACTAGCTCAGAGATGATTGACAAAATCATGCAACGCAATGACAGGGGTACACTATCAAGGTTGTTTATGCTCAAAAGGATGATAACCAGTTTTAGGCTCGCTGTAGACTATTTTGGATAGGTTTGACTATTCCAGATTGGCAAAATCAGAGACTCGTATGACAGAATTTCTAAGACCGCACAACATTATAACAACTTTAGGATGACAACAGTTCTGTTTCGTACGAGTTGCTGCCTAGTACCGTACGACAAATGGGTAGGTCCCGAATGACAAATGATTCTGTGTAGTTTTTTCTCGTATAATAGAATTTTTGAGACTGTAAGACAGTATAAAAAATTTAGGATGACAACAGTTCTATTTCGTACGAGTTGCTGCCTAGTACTGTACGATAAATGGTTAGGTCCCGAACGACAAATGATCCTGTGCAGTTTTATCTCATACAACACAGGATTTAGCTTAGAATGACAGACTTCTAGATCTCGTACGATAGAGGATTAGCTTTGTGCGACAAATTAGCAGACTCGTACGACATAGAATATGGTGCGGGTTGACAAATGATTAGGCTTGTACGACTGTTAAAAGGACATAGACAAAAATTTTGAGTTTTTCAATGGCTGGGTATGACAACTGAGTATGACCAATTCTGAAATGGACTAATTTTTGACTAGGATAGACTAGTTTGTGACATAGACAGAGTTTGTTGATTTATTCTCTAGTTTTAGTATTCCAGTTTTAGTTTGAGGGATGAAAACATAGAAAACACACAGTATGAATAGTAACTCCAATCACAGCATGCTAACCCTATGGAAGTTGGCTTAGAGAAGAAAACCTTTTCTTGCTGACTTAGGTACACACCCAAAAGATAATCAGAATATGACCACTGAGTCTCACACAATAGATTCTCAATGCCATATTAGCCGACTCCAAATGCTAATGGGGGCATGATATGGCAAGTGTCTTGGGAGAGTTACTAGCTCTCTTGCACAAAGATTGTCAACCTTTCAGAGGTGAACTGGGTAGCTTCTAATCTTATAGTTCTTAGTCATGAATTCCATTTGAAATTACCCCTCAAAGTCACGCAAGCATGACTAAGGCCTATAGCCCGACAAGGTACCAAAACAAGTTGTAGTCACGTAAATGTGATTGAGATTGTGAGGCCCTACAAAATGCTCGATATGTGAGATCTCAAAGAGAAAACTCAAATAATCCCATCCTCTAAGACTTTAATCACCAGAGGCCTATTTATTATAGTGAGTTGGAATGCTCAGGTCTAGCTGTACTCACTTGGGTCGTTCTTATAGGGTGATTACTTTTTTCGACTGTGACAGGCCTGCTAAAGGTACACAAATCTCAAAACTTAGAAAAAAGCTTTGAGGGTCTAGATTTCTGATTGTCTGTAAAAGACAAGAGCATACTCTCCTACCTCTCATATTTTTCTAAAAACACAAAAGATAGATTTGTTCATTAACCAGATAGCAAGTTAGGTGCCTACAAAAATGAATTTAAAGAATACACGATGTTTGGTTGACTCTCTTTAGGCAACCTATAAAAACAACGTATCAGTAGTCATGTTGTTTTTATTCTTTGACAGGCATATGTTTGTTTGATAAATTATTTGACAATCATCCTACAAGAAAATGGCTAGGTTGTGAAAATATCAGGCAAATAGAAGATGATTCAGGGTTAGTGTTAGTATCATCAAAATTTAAATCAAGAAAAACTCTAAAAAAGTAATTTGTTTTTCAACAAATCCTAATCTAACTCCTCCAACATGCAAGAAATTGTTAGAAACCTGCAAGAAGAAAAAGTTAGTGAAATATCAAATCTCTTGGTGGGCTTACACAAGCCTAATTTCAAATCTTGGTTACAAATTTTTTACTCCTAATGCTGAAATGCCCTAAAATTTGACCAAGTCTGAAATTTGGAGGATCCTCCAAAAACTAGATTTTGCATTATAACTCCTAGAGGTCTAAAACTCCTCTCAAACATCCTAAACAAAAACTCTCTATTTTTCATACGACAAAACAGTAACTCATCCAAGTATTCTCGCCTAACCATACGACAGTTCTCACCGAACCGAACGAGTAAAAATAGAAAAAAAATGACAAATCAGTTACTCGTACGATAGAGGATTTCTTTTCGCACGACAGAGGATTTCTACTCGTACGACAGAGGATTTCTTCTCGCATGACAGAGGATTTATGCTTGTACAATAGAGGATTTCTGCTCGTACGATAGAGGATTTCAATTCGTACGACACATGCAGTTTGTCATTTCAACCTGTGATAAATTTCCTACGAGATGATGCAGAGGTTGTATGGCCAAAAATTCTGAAAAGTCAAAAAACCTGAAAAATAACAACAATAAAAAGTCAGTCTTTGGATGCCAAAAAATGTAGTCTTCTGCCCCACGGTGGATGCCAGAAATGTGTGTGTGAAAAGTGGACCTGTATCTGTATGTGAATACACAATGTATGCAGGAAAGGTGGGCTGATAAAACTCAATATGTGAAAATATTGCTAAATACTAATCCACACACACACACAGGACTTCTTGGTGCAAGCTATGGAGTAATGAAGTATTACTCAGCTTCCCAAGGTGGGTCCCATGGTTCTCTATCTCAAAATGTCCTTCAAACCAATGTTTTTGCTCTCAGATCACTGAGCAAAATGGTTTAGGGATGGCAAATGCAAGAACGAGGGATGTTTTGATAGATTTTAGAATGAAAGGTATGTTAAGCTATGTATGATTCTAGAAATGCAATAAACTAGATGATAAGATGACAAGGTTAGTATGAGTACTATCCTAACATGATATATTTAGTCTATGATTGAGCTAAAATGATAAAGAAAGTATTCTAAACATGCATATTTAGACTAATTTCTATTCTAAAGAGAGGCTAAATGATGAGCATAAAATGATATGAGAAAGCTTGAATGTATTTGAGCATAAGTGTGATACTACAAATTTTGGAGGATTCTCTATGAAAATGGAGGAATGAGAGCTCTATTTATAGCAAAAATAGGGCAATGGATGGTCAGGATTGAAAGAGTTAATCAAGGGATGAGTTTGAAAGTTGGGGATCCATGTTTGCAATTTGCACCAATGAAATGGTGACAAGTGTCAACATAAGATTGGGTTGAGAGAAGGGGTTGGAGACATTAAATGCCTGAGAAGACCTTATGGTCATCTAGAGATAAGGGTCAAGCTTAAGTTAGGATTACGCACTGGATTAAGAGTTAATCCAAGGATAAACCTTTGTGCAAATGATTAAGAGATAATTATGGTCAAAGCATTAAAGGCCTGATGAGACCTTTGGGTTGGGTAAAGGTTGAGTCAAAACAAATTCTTTAACCATGTAGGAGGGTTTGAGTTAACCATTAATGGTTATTGGAGACTTTGGGGGATTAAGTGGTTGAAGGTTGGAAGCCTTTAATGGTTATCAAAGACTTTGAGGATTTAAGTGGTTGAAGACTTGAAGCCTTTAATGGTTATCAAAGACTTTGAGGATTTGAGAAGTGACTTCCCTTTGCTTAGGGATGTGACAAAGTTTAGAGGAGGGGTTAGGTTAATTAGAAGCGATTAGAAGATTCTAGAAGGGATTAGAAAGGGGTTTGGGAAGGCAAGTGGGAGATGTAGGAAAATGCAAGTGGATGGAGGGATAATAGGATTTAATTGATTTAAAGTATTTTAATTCAATTTGGTTGCAATTTGGGGAAATTGAATAAATTAGATTTATTCAATTTAGGATAACTATTTAATTAAATTTGAATTTAATTAAAAGTGGATAGGGGGGTTTAATTGAATAAAATGATTTATTCATTAAATGGGTATAGTGAATTTTATTAAAATAAATCGAGTAATTTACTTAATAAAATAGAAGAATGTGGATAGTTTAATCAAATAGAGAAATGAACATAAAATATTCATTTAAGAATATGGTCATTTTTATACGTCTACATTCTGCCCCTCTTTGAAGTGACGTGTGTGCACATGTTATTTCAAAGAAAATGATGTGTTTTTGTGATTTATAATCAAATGCAATTTTTGTGTCGTTCTTTTGATTTACAAGTTGTGCCCCAGATTTGATTTGATGTGTGATGCCCTAGATTCGATAGTTGATGGTGATGCCCCCTCGGTAGATGAATCAATATTTTGAAATTTTTTTGATTTAATTTGATGAGTTGCGTATGATGTGTATGATTTTGGGTATGTGAAATGTGTGCAAATTGATTCATGTCCCGATAAGTTACAAATGTTATGGTATAGGGGAGACCGCGACCATATTACAGGTCCATTCGGCTAACCCTAATTTCATTTTCCTCCTATAAATGGGGAAAAGGACTTGAATTAGATTCATTTGTGCTTTGTTGACTTTGGAGAAAGAGAATTTGGTTTGCAGAGAAAATGCCTATTCCATATCATAGACACCGTTTCGAGCGCGTTCGGAGGTACTGGAGACCTGCAACGCATGGACCACCAGTAAGTCAACATTTTTGACCCCCTTTTGACTTTTCATTTTGTCGTTTTTAGTCATTTTTTGATTTTCAAAGTTTGGGTTTAATGGTTTAGCACGTCTAGGGCATAGATTAGTGCATACAAAGTTTAAAGTAGCGCATCTAGTCAAATATTAGGGGTCGCGTCCGAAATAGATAGGATAGTGCATAGGAAATATAGGTTAGTGCATATGTGTAGAATAGCGCATGGCAACCATCGGGTAGTACGTCAGGTCAACAAGTTAGCATGTGGGGTAGACCTAGCGCATAGGGGTCGCAGGGGTTTGCATAGGTAAGGGGGTTTAGCGCATAGGGATATTCTAGCGCATAAGGAAGTGTAGATTAGCGCGTGGGTAGGGTTTAGCGCATAGGGTAGGTTAGGTGGCGCATGGGGGGAAATATTTAGCATGTAGAGTCAATCTAGCGCATAGGGTAAATAGATTAGCACGTAGGAAAAACAGCCTAGCATGTGGGAGAGTTTTAGCGAAGCGGGAGTCTGTTTTAACGCATCTGGAAAATTTTTGCGAGATGAGCCGATTTGTAAATTTTTCGTGCCTGTCTGTCATGATTTTATGGATTTGTCCAATATGAGCATCGGTATAACTTGTTTTGATTTGCGATATTCCAAGTGATGTATAGATATCAATGTGTTGTGTTGATCAAAATATGATTTATTTGCGTGTTCTGTTTCAAGTTCAATGTGTGAAGCCTGATTTGTGTTACAAGCTGATATGGGTTGGAAACTTGAGTTGTTTTACAAGCTGATATGGGTGGGAAACTTGAGTTGTTTTACAAGTTTATGTGATTTGTGGAGACTTGAGTTGTGTTACAAGTTTTGATATGGTTTTTGAGAACTTGAGTTGTTTTACAAGTTGATATGAAATGATAGGATTTTGAACTTTGATATAGATGAGCAAATTGTTTCATGTGGTTGATGTGAGTTTGATTTTGATATCTTTGTTTTGATGTGGAAACTGATATTGGATTTATTTTGCTTGTTGACAGGAGCGATTGGGTGTGGTGCAGTCACGGGAGAGATTTCCCAGACCGTGGACATTGATATCGCGGTTGTCGCAGGCTGATCTCGATATTATCGAGAGATGTGGGTTAACTTCCCTCTTAGATATGCCTCGGTTCACTGTGAACCGGGGGCTATTGATAGCACTTGCAGAGAGGTGGCACAGTGATACGAACACCTTCCATTTTGCCACTAGAGAGATGACAGTCACACCAGAGGACTGTTGCCAGATTCTACGCATCCTTGTAGTAGAGGCATTACTACCATATGAACAGTCGAAGGAGGGTGGGACCGAGGCACTACGCCGCATTTTCTAGGATGATACAGTCTACAGCTATGAGATTCCATGGCAGGAGTTTTTGGACCTAGATTATGCACCGCTACCATCCATACTAGCAGGGTTCATTGCTGGATTCCTTTGTCCTGATCGTAGGTCAAAGGGATTCTCAGTGGGATGGGGGCTGGTATTGGAGGAGATGGTTACATAGGGATGGAGGTTTTCATGGGGGTCAGCTATGCTGACCCATTTATACAGGGGTCTACATGAGGTAGTATACCTTGGTTATGGTAGTTTGTCAGCTGGTGTGACTTTATTACAGGTATGGTGCTGGGAGCATATTCTAGTAGCGAGGCCCCTAGCAGACAGGGATAGGCCCATAGGAGCAACATATGCCTATGGATACAGGGGTCTAGTTGTCCAACGCAAGCTGGGCAAACTAGAGCACTGGAGGAGGGTACTTGATGACATTGATACGGTCACATGGCGACCATATACAGGATGTGAGGTGTGGGCTGAGGATGGGTTGGAGATGCCCTTTGTTTTCATGACCAGACATCTGATCAGGAGGACCCCATTTGTGATTGAGAGGTTTGTGGTGACCCAGGTTTTGAGGCAATTCGGGTGCTAGCAAGTTATTCCACAAGGAGCGTGTCTATATGCACGACGGCGGCAGGATGTGGCTGATTAGGGGCCGACCATTGATAATGCAGTGGCGGTGGAGGAGTTTGTGGGGTTAGTAGGGCAGATATGGGATTATGCCCCTGAGATTCAGGATGCAGGCATGACGAATGAGTTTTCTCGATTGTTTGCTGCGTGGGCGGTGGCCAGGATATCTGATCCTGAGGAGATGAGGCCAGCCTTTGATTCAAATGAGGAGGAGGGAGATGAGGGAGACGACGGAGATGATGGGGAGGATGGAGGAGGAGGACGAGGGAGAGGAGCCAGAGGGAGGTGGGGAGATAGAGGGAGGAGAGGGGATAGAGGTGTGGATAGAGCGGTGAGACAGGCGAGGATAGATAGGGGGAGAGGTGGATTGGCTATCGGAGCCGGTGGAGAGGGGAGAGTGGGGGAGGTGTTAGCTGTAGTGGGTGGTATAGAGGAGGCTATGCGACTAGCGCAGAGGAGGAGGACGGATGTACTCCCACCTCCAGCACTGAGGACAGGCCAAGTGGGAGAGGTTCCTCCAGCATAGGTACCACTACAGGTTCGGATCCTGGGTCACATTGAGGATGCTCAAATCCGGACCCTACAAGTGACTGTTCAGCAGCTGGAGGCACAGATTTTGACCTATCAGTGACAAATTTCTCAGTTGACCACTAAGTGGGACACTGAGATAGAGCGGAGGGGACGAGTGGAGGAGGTGGTGTCGAGTATGCAAAGAGCAGCGGTGGGTGGTCCGATGATAGATACCCTGAGAGAGCTGGCGTTGAGAGCCTAGGAGGCAGAGTACTATCGGCGGCATTATGAGGCTGAAGTACCCAAGGATCGCCGAGTATAGAGTTTTGCACAGTTGAGATCTAGTCGATCTCGAGATACTAGGTCGCGATCTGAAAGCCGAGGTGTCATGGGGCCACCGAGACAGGACCCTCCTGGAGATCCAAGGGCGGGTGCATCTGGAGCGAGACTATCTCTGTCAGGGGATAGTCATACTTGAGAGACATGGTCTCTGTTGTATTTTTTAGCATTGTATTCTTTGAACTGGACACAGTGTTTGACACATTTTGTACATTTGGATCATTTTTGAGATATATATATCTATGGCACCATTTTTGTTGATCATGTGGGGTGTTTATATGGATGCATGTTATGTGGGCTATTTCGTTTATGTGATGCAATGCTTTAAATAGATGATATAATGTATGATGCAGGATGTATGTTTTTATATGCTGTGAGATGTATCTTGAAAATGAGATGTATGATTTGATATGCGGTGTGATGTATCTTGAAATGACATAGATGATTTGATTTGCAACTAAACGTAAAATGATATGCAATGATGTTAAAATGATATGCAACTAAGTGTAAAATGATATGCAACTAATTGTAAAATGATATGCAACTAATGTTTTTGGAGCATCCTCATTCTGTATTTGCCATCCGATATAGCCATTCGTTTGCTTTCTTTGTAGATATCATCATTGAGCATTGATTTGTTTAGGATATGTTGAAAATTTATACAAGCATAATGGTATAATTGAACCATAATGACCTGAGAAAAATTTACATGATTTTTGATTTTGCAAGATAGCATAAGCGTCAAGGTATAATTGAACCAGGACAACCTGAGTGCGTATTGCGTAAACATACAAGATTAAATCATTTGTATGCATGAAGTGGAATCATGCCTTTAGTGATATTCGATGCATCATGTCTCGAAGCATGTATTCACACAGTACAAGTGATCGCCTCACAGATAGAAGACTAAGAAAATATTAGAAGTTCCCCTTGATCTCTAGCTTTGAAGCATTTCATGAGATAAGAAAGAAAATCCAAATTTGAAAAAGTTCAAAATGCAAAAATAGTCAAAATTTTTTATGCAAGAATGCAACATTTAGTACTTCAGAAAATCATCCATCCTTGGTATTTCTGTGAAATGTTTTGTTTTGGTTTTTGTGATGAAGCATACTTTTGTTTGTTGGATGTCATGCATCTGAGTTTTGCAATAGTTGTGATGTCTTGAATGTTTGCAAGTTTTTGAACAAGTTAATGCCCCTAGCTGAGTGTGCCTCTCGATATGATCATGTACAGTGATTTCTAAGCCATGGTGGGATGTGGTAAGAGGATATATATAGATAAATCAGGATAGTGACTACGCTAAGTATGTCCTGAATGGATTTTTGCTAAGTGTTGGGCGATGGCCGATAGTGTTTGTATGGATAAAATGGGATTGATATAGATGGAGGAGCCATTATTTCACAAGAGCGCCTGTTTACCAGGTTTTCACCATTTGTTTTTATTTGTACTTTATGTTTGAGGGACCTTTTTTTTTTTTTTTTTTGCTTATTTTGGTTTTTTCCGTGCACTAGGCCACTTAAGTGTAGTACCTCTTTAGATGGATGTTGTTAGTTGGTTCATCGAGCACATCTCCTTCAGAATTTGTTAGCTGATAGGCACCTGATCCATAGACAGATATGATAACATAGGGACCCAACCAGTTAGGTTCAAATTTCCCTTTCTTTTCTCGATCTTGTTGATTTTTTGGATTTTCTTTGAGGACTAGGTCACCAACTTTGAAGTTGCGGGGAATGACCTTGTGATTGTAGCTCCTGCACATGCATTGTTGATATGCTTTGAGATGAGTATAAGCATGTTGGCGTCTTTCATCTAATAGTTCAATCTCTTGCAGTCGGTTAACTCGATACTCTTCATCTGGGATTAACCTTTCAAAGAGACTCTGAGAGATGGGATTTCTACCTCCAGGGGTAAAATGGCTTTTGATCCATATACCAATGAGTATGGTGCTACTCCTGTAGGTGTGTGGATGCTGGTTCTGTATGCCCAAAGTGCTGGATTGAGTTGTACGTGCCAATCTTTGCCTGCATCATTTACTGTTTTCTTTAAGATTTTCAGTATTGTCTTGTTAGATGCTTCCGCTTGACCATTGCCCTATGGGTAATATGGTGTAGAGAACCCATGTTGGATTTTGAATTTTTCACACAGTTCTTAGACATCTTGATTCTTGAAGGGCTATCCATTATCTGTGATGATTGAACTTGGAATACCATATCTGTAGATCAGATAATTTAGGATAAAAGAGGCAATTTGTTTCCCAGTCATTGTGGTCATGGGAACTGCTTCGATCCATTTGGTAAAATATTCTGTTGCTGTTATAATGAACTTGTGTCCATTTGATGATGAAGGATGAATTTTGCCAACCAGGTCTAGTCCCCACTGACAAAAAGGCTAGGATGTTGTAAATGGCTGCAGTTCTTGTGCCGGTGCATGTATCAGATTGCCATGGATCTGGCATTTAGGACATTTCTTGGTGAAATGATATGAGTCTTTCTCCATTGTAGGCCAGTAGTATCCCATTCATAGAAGCTTTTTAGCAAGAGTAGTACCACTTGAATTTGTGCCACAAATACCTTCGTGAAGCTCGTGTAAAGCAGAATCAGAATCATTACGATCGAGGCAACAAAGAAGAGTACCATCGAGACCTCGACGATACAAAGTATCAGCGGTAAGGGTGTAACGAGCAGCTTGTCGGATAAAGTTACGTTTTTGGTTACAGGATTGGTCAATTGGTAAGATATTGTGCTAGAGGTAGTCGTATATCGGTCCATATAACAGAGAATCTGAACCAGTCAAGGCATAGATAACATGGGAATCAGAGTGGTCATAGGCGGGGGAGAACAGTTGCTCTACCAGGAACTCGTAACCATTGCATTGGCTGCTTTGTTGTTCAACCTTGGCATTTGCTCGAAGGTGATGTGCACAAAATACTGTTTGAAGTCATCCACCATTTGTTTGTAGGGTAGTAGCTTGTCATCCTTTGTCTGATAGTTGTTGTTGATTTGATGGACAACCAGTTGTGAGTCCCCATAGACCTTTAAATCTGTGATTTTCCATTCTATGACCATTTTGATGCCTATAACCAATGCCTCATATTCAGCCACATTATTGGTGCAGGGAAACATAAGCCTATATGATCTTGGTATAGTGTGTCCTTCAGGAGTGATGAACAAAATGCCAGCACTTGAACCGTGTTGTGTATAGGATCCGTCAAAGTATAGGGTCCATTGTTTGGTAGAAAGAGCAAGAACATCCCTGTCTAGAAATTCAACCTCCATGGTTTGTTTTCCTAGTAGCGGTGCTTCAGCCAACTGATTTGCAATTGCTTGTCCCTTGATGGCTCATCTTTCTATGTATTGGATGTCAAATTCACTGAGAATCATGACCCATTTAGCCAATCGGCCTGTAAGAGCTGCCTTGCTAAGTAGATATTTGAGAGGATCAATTTTTGCTACTAGCTTAATGGTATGTGCTAGCATATAATGTCGGAACTTCTGAGATGTGAAGACCACTATTAGGCAAGCCTTTTCAATGAATGTATAGTTGAGTTCATAGCCATTCAATGTCCGATTGATGTAATATATGGCTCTTTCCTTTCCTTGTTGATCTTCTTATGCCAATAGTGCCCCCAGTGATATATCTGTTGTTGAGATATATAGGATAAGTGGCTTTCTTGCAACTGGTGGTACTAGAACTGGTGGATTCATCAGGTACTATTTGATTTGGTAAAAAGATTCCGCACACTTGGCCTCCCATTTGAATGGTACATTTTTGTGTAGTAAATGGTTAAATGGTAGACTTTTATCTGCTAGCTAAGCGATGAATCGTCTAATTTATTGAAGTCATCCTTGTAGAGATCTGAGTTGACTGATATTCTGTGGTGGTGGCATGTCCATAATGGCTTGTACCTTTGCTAGATCTACTTCAATACCTTTAGCTAAGACTATGTAGCCTAGTAACTTGCCTGATGTAACCCCGAAGACACATTTCTTAGGGTTGAGCCTGACTTGGAATTTCTCCAATCGATCAAAGATCTTTGTTAGGATGCTGAGATGTTCTGCTCTGGTGAAGGATTTAGCTAGTAAATCATCCACATAGTCTTCCATAAATGTGTGCATCATGTCATGGAAGATTGTTGTCATTGCTCTTTGATAAGTGGCCCCTGCATTCTTTAAGCCAAAAGGCATAACATTCCAATAGTACGTTCCCCAAGGACAGGTGAATGCGGTTTTATCTTGATCTTCTGGGGCTATTTTGATTTGATTATAGCCTGAGAAACCATCCATTAGTGAGAGCATTGCATGGCCTGCTGTGAGATCTACAATTATGTCGATACTGGGCAGAGGAAAGTCGTCCTTTGGACAAGTTTTGTTGACGTCTCTGAAGTCAGTGCAGATTCTGATACTACCATCTGGTTTTGATACTGGAATGATGTTGGAAATCCATTCTGCATAGTCATGGGTCGGATGAATCCAACATCTAATAGTTTCTTTAGTTCAGTTTTGACCATGAGTGCCACCTATGGATTCATCTTTCGTAGCTTTTTCTTGACTAGCTTAACTCCTATAGAAATGGACAAGTGATGCATGATTAAGTGTGGATCTACTCCGGGCATATCAGCATATGACCAAGCAAAGTTGATTTGTTGTCCTTTAAAGAAGATGATGAATGCCGATCTTTCTTCCTCTGTCAGAGATTCTGCAAGGTGTATGTTTCTGGCTGCTTCTGTGGTACCAATGTTGATTGATTGAGTGGGCTCAATCAAAATGGGTGATCGCTCATGAAAGTGTTCAAGAAGAGTGTCAAGTCTCCCATCATTAGGTTCCTTAGAAAGGTTTTAACCCTTAGATGCGTCCTTTATTTTTACTTTTTTGTGATCTAGAGCTGCCATTGACTGGTTTTCAGCATCAGATCCTTTACTTAGTTCATTTTTGTGACTGAGAGATTTGGCACTCCCTGGTTTGTAGACATCGTTATTTTGTTCACTAGTAGAGCTTGTTTCCAGATTTACAGTACATAGGTAATGGATAATAGATTCATCATCTGGGAAAATTGGTATATCATGTGTTTCAGGTTCATCCCAATCGATGAGGTCAGGAAAGACAAGCGGTAAGGAATCGTTGGGTGGATCAAGTTCAACTACTGTGAGTGTTAGGACAGAGTTTTCATCGTGATTGTTCTTGGTTTTAAAGAAGTCAAGGATTTCATCGAGGTCTTCGATGGTATTATCCTCTATGTATACTTGCTCATAATGTTTCTGTTCGCTTTCTGTGGCATCATAGATATTCTGCGGTCCAAATTCAAGAGGTCTATCTTATGCGTTATGTTCTTCTTGAGAAAGGGATATAGAATCAGTATCATCCAGGATATTTGTAGTAGCATTGGAGCAGGTACCCAATTCATATTCATTGGAATCTGTCTCATAGGCATCATCCTAGATTCTATCTGTGCTGTAAACAGGTATGTTGTATGGTGAAAACAAATCTTTGATGATGGATACCATTTTGATGGTTTTTGTTGATTCTATATCAGATCCGTCTTCTACTTTCTGGATTTGTTCATAGATTGTACTTCCTCGGGGAGGAATAACAGTATCTGGAGATGACATGATTTGTTCTTGAGACATTGGTGTTTGAATATGAGCTACTGCTGCAGATAGGGCCTTCTTATGACTTAGAAGCTTTCCTTGATGCAACTTCTGATCTTGACGTTCCTGTGCCTTGCGGATTGTTTCTGCTAATTCAAAGAGTGCTTCCTACCAGGATTCTTCTTTGTACTTCTTCTTTACCTTCCATTGAGGTTTTGTAGTTGTGTGTGGTGGCTATTTCAATAGGAATGTGAGTTTAGAACCCAATCCCACTTTGTTTCTACTAGGTTGTGAAGGAAGATCTATAGGTTCAGTGACTCCTTTTTTGCTTTTCCCAATAGGTCCTTTACCGCCATATCTCATTTGCTTCATGATTAAGTAGCCTTTTCCATACAGGTGTGTTGGTAAAACAATGTCTAGAGCGGTTGCTCTATGATCTTCTTCCTCATCTTTGTATAACCAGCTAAGAATGTCCTTGTCTTCTGATTCATGTGCTAGAGTACCTAATTAGATGAAGGTACCATCAAATTTAGTGATGGGCTGAGTGGCCAGATGTGTTGATGTAGTAGGCAAACCATGCGATCTAGGTGATGTTGGCAACTTGGCCAAACATAAAGGCTCCAAAGAGTATTCTCCCATGCCCTGGTCTTTGATTTGCATCTTCTGCTTGAAGTCTCCCCATAAGGAGTTGGGTTTTGCTGTTTGTAGATCTGATGTCAAGGATCGCTGCTTTTCTCTATTATGAGGAACCAAATTGTCTTGTGCTGCCCCCATTGCGTTGCAATGTTGAAATGGATTATGATCAGCTGATATGGAGATTTCTTGTCCATCATAAGGAAACTTGACACACTAGTGATACATAGAAGGTACTACTTGCATTTCATGTATCCAGGGTCGTCCTAACAAGATATTGTAGGTGAGATCAATATCTAAGACCTGACATATAGTATCCTTTTGTACTGGTCCTACTTGAATAGGTAATATCACTGTTCCTTTAGAGGATCTTTCCTCATCATCATATGCCTTTATGGTAATCTTCTTGCAGGGATCAATAGATTCTTCTAAGAAGCCTAATGCGCGGATAAGCTTTAAAGTACATATATTAAGTCCGACTCCTCCATCTATTTGGACTCTTTTTACTCGGTGTTTGCAAACAATGACTCCAATATGGAGAGGAGTATTATGCGGATGAGTCAAGGAAGTATTGTCATGCTCTAAGAAGGTGAGGTTATGAGGTCCTATCATATGGGCGACCATGGCTTGAAATCTGTCTGTATCCAGATTTTGAGGTACATTTGTTTCCAATAGCGCTTGCTCCAATATGTCTTTGTGCTTTGGTGATAGTTTCAATAATTCCAAGATAGATATCTGAGCTGGAGTCTTGCGTAGTTGGCTAACCAAGTCATATTGGATTTTTGGTGTGGTAGTTGTAGGTACAGTATGTCCCTTCAAGACATATTTCTGAGTTCGGGTTGTTACATTGACAGATTCATAATCATGCCGATCTCGAATGGTGATGACATTGACTTGATGATCTTCAGCTGATATGTGGTTGATGGTGTTGATGTAGATGTGATTAATATGAGCTTCACATGTATCATTTGAAGTTGATGCTCCATCTTTGTTGTAATTTGGGAGAGGATTTTTGAAGGCTCCATGATCACCATTTGTCTTGAGACCATCCACCATTAAGTCACCTCGATCAATCATGTCCTGTACTATGTGTTTCAATCTCATGCACTCATTTGTTCTATGACCCTTGTTGCGATGGAAATCACAATAGTGTGAATCATTCCACCAAGGTGGTTTGATTGGGGGTTCATAGTTGCTGATTGGAGGCAAAGAAAGAATCTTGTTTGCCAAAATTTCTCTGAATGTGGATTCTAATGATTGTCCCAGTGGTGTGAAGATACGCTTTTGGAAATTGTTCGTGTTGTTGCGTGAATTGTTGTTAGGTCCCGGATTCATGTTTTTGCTTTGAGTATCATTGGTGTTGTTTGTGTTGAGTTGTCCTTGATCAGTGTTTGGGGTATATGTGTTAGCATTTGTATTAGCATTTTTAAAAATTTTCGTATTTTGAGGATTTCCGGATAATGCAAGCACTGGTTGCTTAGATTTGGTATCATATGATTCATTGTTGCCTTCATTTTTGTTTCAAGTCCAAAATTGAGATTTGTCAAGGTTGGTGTTGTTCTGATTATTGTAGTTTGATGAGTTTGTTCCTTCCTTGTAGAATTTGAGTGTTCCCTTTTTGACACATGCTTCTTCTACTAGAATGCCATTTTCAATCAATTTAGCGAAAGATGGTATGCATTGAAGTTTTAGTCTGTAACTCATTTCGCCATTCAAGTTATCGATGAAGATTTCCATTTTCTCCTTTTCGGGAGTATCTTGAGGATATCGTGATACCATGCGTCGCCAGCATTGAAGGAACACCATGAATGTTTCGTTGTTCTTTTGTTTGGTGTTGCAAACATCTAGCATGGTTATGGCATGTTGGATGTTGTAGGAATAGTGGGTTATGAATTTGTTAACCAATTCATCAAATGATCTGACAGGTGGCGAAATTTTGGATAACCATTCCATGGTTTGCCCTCCCAAGCTTCTGGGGGATAACCTCATCAAATAGGTGTCATCATGAGAAAATTCAAGGCTCAGTGTGCAAAATTCTCGAACATGATCTCGGGGATCACTTTTGCCATCATATTTATCAAATTTGGGAATGTCTGAGTTTGGAGGAAAAGGCACCATGTTCAATCTTCTATCAAATGGATAAGGATAGATTTTGTTTAAAGAGTACCGTACTGTTGTCCCTTGTTGCATATCCTGTATTTGCCTTTGCAATATTTGCATTTGTTAAGTAAGGGCTGCCAAAGGTATATGTTCTTGTCGAGGGAAAAGTTCTTCCCTTGTATTTGTTCTCAACTGAAAAGGTGTGGTAAATGGTATATTTTGCTCTAGTGTTTCTAGCTCCGGTATATGCATTTCTGGTATGCGTTGTTCTGGAATGTGTTGCTCAGGTATATGTTGTTCAAAATTATGGGTTTCTTCTTCTCTTTGTTGTTCTTGATATGCATATTGTCAAGATCCAGTTTTAAAGATGTTTGGGTCTAAATGTTCGGGAAGTTTAACGCCTTTACTTGTGAGCATGAGCAGATATTTTTCTGTCATTTTCCATAAGATTTTCTACAAGCTTTTGGAATGAAGGGTTTTCTTGACATTCCTGAAGAAGTGCTTCAGTAATTTTAGGTTCTTCTAAGGGTGGAACTTCAAAAGGATTTGATAATCTTCGATTCATACTAGACTCAGCGTGTGTCTCGCTTTGTTTGTCTCATTGAGAGCGAGTAACAGGCATTTTAGTAGAAACTCTCAGTGATGAAAGGGACAAAATCCTCTTTGATGTGTTGCTCGGGGGTTGGTGGTTCTGGTCGAGATGTGTTATATGTGATGCACTCGTCGGGCAAGAATGCTGGATTGATCTTTCCTCCGTGGTTTATGATTTGATTAAAAGCTGATTTTTGACAGTAGGCTCTTGTCTTCAAGGGTTCCTTGTCAAATTCATTAGATTTGTTTTGGATATAACGTTTGATGTGATGAAGGAATACCCGATGAGATTTGACGGTTGATGTATAAAAACTTATTTCTCTTGATGAATTTGGAAAAACTAGGTTGTTGTTTCTTCAACGTGATGTTACGATAGAGGTTCTTTCTTCTCAGAATAAGGGGATTAGTCATGCATGAGTGATCAATGGTTTCCTTTGATTTGTTTGGATTTAGTTGATTCTTGTTTTTGAAAATTTCAAATCTTACTCTATCCAAGTGAAGGTTTAGATGTCCCTTCACGACAAAGCGTGTCAAATGATATGGATAAAAGCCTCCCGATCTGGAAACTTGATTTGACAATTTGAAAATTTTAAACAAGTGTTTTGAGTTAAAAATCCGTAAGATGGTAAAGGATTTTGTTGATACTGATGATGAGATTTTCGGATTATGATAGGAGAGACATCCTTTATTGCGTGATTCGTTTAGGATTCTGACAACGTTCGTTTTGACACAAATTTTGCTCAAGAAATAGTTTTAGTGGTTTGTTTTTGTCACTCTGGTTTGATGAAAAAAATGATGTTGATGAAAAATGCTTCTAAAAATGTTTTTGAAAATTTCAAAAATTTTCTCGTTTTTGCCCTCTATTTTTCTATTTTGGATCACGCGCTAGAACAGAGTCTACATGCGCTACTGAAATTCCTCTATGCGCTAAAATAATAACCACATGTGCTAGGCTACCCCCAGACATGCGCTAAAGTTTTTGGACTGCTAAAATTGTTTTTCTAGCTGTTGAAAAAGCTATGCGCTATCCTAGGTCTGTGATGCGCTAACTGTTGGACTTTATGCGGTAATGTTTGGATGCCACGTGCTAAGCTGTTGCTTCCACGTGCTAGACTATTTTTCTGATGCGCTAAAGGATTTTACACTATTTTGCCTTAAGATGAAATGCTACTGTTTTGAACCAACATGCTAACTAGCGGTTTGGATGTGCTAACAAAAGTACTCCACGCGCTAAGAAGTTGCTCTTATGCGCTAAACTGCCCTGAATTTTTTTTTTTCTTTGGTTTGGTTTTTGTGAATTTTGAATTTTTGTTGCAAATTTTTCAAGTTTTATGGATGATTTTCTGAAGTAATAAATGCAAACACGGCATAAAAAGTACAACCATTTTGCCTAATCTAACAAAAAGTGTATGTTCTGCGAGGATGTGTTCAAATCCCTAATGTTTTAATAGGTTTTGATACAAGTAATACACTTCAGAAAGACTCTTTAGTTAAGGGTCATAAATAACATCATAGCCCACTAGTCTCGATACTCTGTCAGCTCAAACAGCCGTGTCACCCCCTAGAAGGCGCCCAGTTTTTTTCCTTTTGCCAGAAATTAACTCAAAGTGAATCGCTTCACAGTTGAGTAGTCATCTTGGGAGATATATGGTGAGTAATCTTGGGGACGGATTCTTCCCCACCCTTGCACTATGATGTTATAAATGTCTGGTTACTGACTCGGCTCAAAGCTTCTATTTCTAGGGTTCGTAATCAGGCTTCCTGTTTGGCTGTCAGTGATAAACTCCCTCAGGAGGCTTTCCAACCTTTAGAACAAAGGCTTTACGTATCTCAAGGATACTGGGGGAAGGCTAATTGCTGCGCACAACCGTTGAAAAGGACTTTCATCACTTTCCACATTTGATTATAGTGGGTTAGAATTCTTGGTGTTAAAGTCGTTCCCCACTTAGGTCATTCCCTTCACACCAGCCATAAACAACTTTAAGAGTTGATTCCAACTCCTCGGGAAGGCAGGCCTGCTAAAGGTTTTATTGCTTGAAGTAAAGAAAGCTGTAAGAGTGGTCTGGAATTTTGATCACCCAGTTAAGGGGAGAACATATGTCTTCCACTTTTGAGACAAAGCAATCAAGTTGGTTCTTTTTAGCCTTTCAATTCAGTGATTTGCTAAAATCTATATGGAGATGTTGCTCCACGAAAACATGGTGTTTATTTTATCCTTTCAAGGCAATGATTTTCTGATCTATGAAAAGAAATTTGGTCAACAAAGTAAATTCGATGTTTTGGTCAGCAAAATGAAAATCGATAGGGGAAAACTTTCCCTCTTTGTTTTGTGCAAAATAAAAATGAGGTTCTTTTACTTTGCAAAAATAAAGTGAATCCTTTTAGACACCAAAGGATGGTGATATTCTTTTTACCCCTTTCTTGCAAAAATAAATATTGTTTGTTGTGGTTCGTTTTACAGCCCAAAGTAAGGTGAGTCCAATTTTATCCAATAAGAATTAAAATGACTCTAAATTTTAACTAACTTAACTAAGTTAGCCAGAATCTAAAACTATTTGTAATTCTACAAATAAAATCCAGCTCCACCTGCAAGAAATTGTCAGGGCCCTGCAAAATTCCAATAAAATAGTTAGAGAAATCTGGAGGTTGGTGGACTTCTACAAGTCTAAATTTTATTCCGGTTACAATTTTAATTTCAGTCTTCTGTCTGTGATGCGCTACAGAATAGACTGTATGCGCTACAATATATTCTTGATGCGCTAAAATTAAGGATCAACACGCTACACTATTTTTTGGATGCGCTACTCTGTGCACTGAAGGCGCTACTCTGGTTCTCTTCCAAAAATTAGTGATTTGACGCGCTAATTTATTCATGGCACGCGCTAGATGATGGACTTCACACGCTAAATAGTGGGTCAGATGCGCTATGCTGTTTATTGGATGCGCTACTCTGTGCACCGAAGGCGCTGCTTTGGTTTTCTTCCGCGCTGAGACCTATAGGAAAATATTAGAGGGAGCCATGCGCTGAGGAAAGGTCTTCGCACGCTAGAGTATAGACCCCACGCACTAAATAGTAAGCAAAATGCACTAGACTGTTAACCAGATGCGCTAGGGAATGTTTCCCACGCACTGATTCCTGTTTCCCGCGGACCTGCAAAAGTGATTAGTTTCAAAAACTGATTTGATATTTGGGGTCGGGCCCCACGGTGGGTGCTAGAAATGTATGCAAAAAAAGTGGGCTGATAAAACTCAATATGTGAAAATATTGCTAAATACTAATCCACACACACACACAGGACTTCTTGATGCAAGCTATGGAGTAATGAAGTATTACACAGCTTCCCAAGATGGGTCCCATGGTTCTCTATCTCACAATGTCCCTCAAACCAATGTTTTTGCTCTCAGATCACTGAGCAAAATGGTTTAGGGATGGCAAATGCAAGAACGAGGGATGTTTTGATAGATTTTAGAATGAAAGGTATGTTAAGCTATGTATGATTCTAGAAATGCAATAAACTAGATGATAAGATGACAAGGTTAGTATGAGTACTATCCTAACATGATATATTTAGTCTATGATTGAGCTAAAATGATAAAGAAAGTATTCTAAACATGCATATTTAGACTAATTTCTATTCTAAAGAGAGGCTAAATGATGAGCATAAAATGATATGAGAAAACTTGAATGTATTTGAGCATAAGTGTGATACTACAAATTTTGGAGGATTCTCTATGAAATTGGAGGAATGAGAGCTCAATTTATAGCAAAAATAGGGCAATGGATGGTCAGGATTGAAAGAGTTAATCAAGGGATGAGTTTGAAAGTTGGGGATCCATGTTTGCAATTTGCACCAATGAAATGGTGACAAGTGTCAACGTAAGATTGGGTTGAGAGAAGGGTTTTTAGACATTAAATGCCTAAGAAGACCTTATGGTCATCTAGAGATAAGGGTCAAGCTTAAGTTAGGATTCCCCACTGGATTAAGAGTTAATCCAGGGATAAACCTTTGTGCAAATGATTAAGAGATAATTATGGTCAAAGCATTAAAGGCCTAATGAGACCTTTGGGTTGGGTAAATGTTGAGTCAAAACAAATTCTTTAACCATGTAGGAGGGTTTGAGTTAACCATTAATGGTTATTGGAGACTTTGGGGGATTAAGTCGTTGAAGGTTGGAAGCCTTTAATGGTTATCAAAGACTTTGAGGATTTAAGTGGTTGAAGACTTGAAGCCTTTAATGGTTATCAAAGACTTTGAGGATTTGAGAAGTGACTTCCCTTTGCTTAGGGGTGTGACAAAGTTTAGAGGAGGGGTTAGGTTAATTAGAAGCGATTAGAAGATTCTAGAAGGGATTAGAAAGGGGTTTGGGAAGGCAAGTGGGAGATGTAGGAAAATGCAGGTGGATGGAGGGATAATAGGATTTAATTGATTTAAAGTATTTTAATTCAATTTGGTTGCAATTTGGGGAAATTGAATAAATTAGATTTATTCAATTTAGGATAACTATTTAATTAAATTTGAATTTAATTAAAAGTGGATAGGGGGGTTTAATTGAATAAAATGATTTATTCATTAAATGGGTATAGTGAATTTTATTTAAATAAATCGAGTAATTTACTTAATAAAATAGAAGAATGTTGATAGTTTAGTTAAATTGGATTTAATCAAATAGAGAAATGAACATAAAATATTCATTTAAGAATATGGTCATTTTTATACGTCTACACACAACACTTCAATCAAGTCATTACATGCATGGTTAGACAGATATAAAACTGAATAATAAAGCCATAACAAATCGACCCATTGCCTTCTAGTAGATGTGAGTTTAGATTGCTCTCAAATTGCTAAGCTATCCAGTGACTAGACAACACCTAAACGAAGGATTTAATCTATATGAGCATGAATTTAAGCTAGATGGATGCAAAATTAATCTAACAAGATTTAAACAATAAATGAGATAAATGATCTAAATATGTGTGCAATATTCTTAATGAACCTAGAGCAAAAACAATATAATAAGAATATATTCTCCCAGATCTTTTGAATGAGAGATGAGAGTTTGAATTTATAGAAAATTCAGAAAGAAACCAAAGGCTGAGATCAAATGATGATGAGTGGTCAATATTTTTCAAGAGGAAGCACAATCCAGGTGAATTGATGTGATTGGATGCTTTTCTTAGTTTTAAAGGAAATTGAACTAAAATTAAGATAATATTAAAAAAAACTGATTTATTCTCTATTTCATTCAATTTTAATATTTAATTATTTTAATTGCTTTCTTTGAGATTATTTATCAATTTTTAATTTGTTTTTTTCAAGATTATCTCCAATTGATTTCTTTTCTCAAATTTTAATTCCTTTTTTGATTTATTTCCATTTTTGAAGATTTGTGCTCATAATTTCTAGTTCCTCTTTCTTGATTTGTTTCCTTTTTTGAAGATTTGTGGCAAATTGATCTATTTTTCAAATTAATTCCTCTTTTTGATGATTTAATGGCAAATTGATTTATTTAATTAAATATGCAAAAGATATTTAATTAAAATAAATAAGATAATTGTTTAAAAATGATTTACTTGGAATGATCAATTAATTAAATAAATATTTAATTAATATTGATTGATTAATTTTTCCATGTGACATTTGATGATTTTAAAAATTAATTGTGTGCTCAAGATTGATTTAACTGCCTTTGGTTAGGACCTTGGTGACGTTGTCGAGATTAGGGGCTCATGGTTTAGATGACCATTTCTAGGGTATTACAAATATAAACATCAACACCTTCAGCAAGCGATCAATCACCATGGAAATCGCAAGTCTATGAAGGCTGTCAACACTTCAGTAGAAATAATATTGCAGATTTGTATTTAGATATAAATCAAATCTCAATTAATATTCATTCTTATTAAACACCATAAGACTATTATATTCTCTATTTCTGATCAGATTCCTTAACATGGTATCAGAGCCAAGTTGGTAGAGAAATAATAAAGAGAAAGACAACTTTTGCAGACTTGCAGTCAGAAGCGAATGAAAGAAATCATGGTGAACAGTGTCAGAGTGGAGGATAGACTTGAAGGTGCATCCAACTTTGTCTCATGGAGAATTCAAATAACAACAATTCTTCAAGAACTTGAATTAGATGCATACATTGAAGAAGACACTAAGATGCTTGAAGACAAGCCAGAGAAAACAACCTGGAAAAGACACAACAACAAGGTTAAGAAAATCATAATTGATGCTGTTAAAGATCACATTCTTCCAACCATCTCAAAACTTACTACAACTTATGATATGTTCAAAACCATCTCAAATTCATATGAAATAAATAATGCAAGCAGATTGCTCACCTTAAAACAACAATTAATGCATATCTACATGAACACAGGAGAATCAATTACATCTTATTTCATGAGGATTTCGGAGTTGAAAGACCAATTATCAACTATTGGAAATAATGTAGATGACTTGGAGCTTTCTCTAATAGCACTTAAAGGATTACCATCCAGTTGGGAATCCTTCATTCAAGGCATTAGTGCTCATTCGACACTACCAAAGTTCGATCAACTCAAGAATGATTGTACTCAAGAAGAATCTTGGCTAATCACAAGAGGATTGGGTCCAAACAAAGAGGGAGAAATTCAAGCAGTACATGCTAACACAAGCAACAAAGGGAAGAAAAGGAAGTTCAAACGAAAGAGAGGAAATAACCACAAAAGCAAAGACTTCTCCAAGATTCAATGCTACAAGTGTGATAAATTTGGACACACTCACAGATTCTATCCAGAAAGGAAGAAAGCTCAAGCAACCATAGCTGAAGTTAAGGAAATAGAGAATCCTCTTTTCTTCTTAGCTCTATCAAGTGAACTAAACTCAAAGAAACATATGTGGATAATCGACAGTGGAGCCTCTTGTCACATAACCCGATTTAGAGATCAATTCGAAACCTTTGAAGGCCACTCAATTAAAGAAGTTACAATAGGAGATAATTCTACCTATCCAGTGAAAGGAATTGGGACCTGCTCAATTCAACTAAGAATAGGGGTTACACTACAATTGAAAGATGTTCTTTTTGTACCAGGTATCAAAAGGAGCTTAGTCTCTATCTTAGGACTAGCTGATCAAGGGTATCATGTCACCTTCCATGAAGATAAAGTTCTGCTCTGGCCTAAAAATTCTAATATAAAGAATGATATTCCTATAGGATCTAGAGATGGTAGTTTATACAAATTATGTAATATGCAAAAACAAGCACTAAACCATGAAGTATCAAACTCTAATGAAATTTGGCATAGAAGGTTAGGACATCTTTGATTTAGTGCCCTACCTTCTATAGGAAAGATTACCATAGGATTACCAAACCTAAAGACTAATCATGTTGGAACTTGTAAAGGATGTGCTCCAGTGAAGAACTCAAAGAAGTCTTTTCCCTCAAGTGAACACAAATCAAAGATTTTACTAGAACTCATCCACACTGATTTGTGTGGTCCAATGTCATTACCATCACTAGGGGGTTTCTTGTATTACGTGATATTTGTTGATGGCTACTCTAGGAAAACTTGGATCTATTTCATAAAAACCAAGGAAACAAATGAAGTATTATCAAAATTTAAAGAATTTAAAGCCTTAGTGGAAAATCAAACTGGAAAGAAAATAAAAACTCTAAGATCAGATAATGGGGGTGAATATATCTTTGAAAATTTTAAAGAATTCTGCATTTCTGTTGGGATCAAGAGGGAGTGTACTGTACCTTATAATCCTCAACAGAATGGAGTTGTAGAAAGAAAAAATAGAACCATTATCGAAGCCGCTAAATCCATGATGCATGATCAAAATCTACATATCTCATTTTGGGCTGAAGCCTCAAATATAGATGCGTATATTCAAAATAGATTTCCTCATTCAATCCTAGAGAATATAACACCCGAAGAAGCATTTACAGGAAATAAACCAGATTTAAGCCATCTAAGAATCTTTGGTTGCCATGTGTCTATTCACGTTCCTAAAGAAAAGAGAACCAAGCTAGAACCCTTTGGGAAGAAAGGTATATTTGTTGGCTACAGTGAAACCACTAAAGGATATAGAGTCTATATTCCAGGACGAAGATCTATTAAAATTAGTAGAGATGTCAAATTTGAAGAAGATGCTACTTATAAACTCTCCCTAAGTACAGAAGATGATCAAACCACAGAATCAGATGAAAATCTTACAGTTGAGAATCAGAAGGAGAATAACATAGAAAATCATGAACTTCAATCACCTACTTTCAAGATTGCTGAAAATCCTAACAACAACAAAAATACCACTATGGGCAAGAAAGATGATTGAAGAAAATAATGTAGAACCTGATGAAATATTCAAAGAGAATAAGAAAACAAGAAGTCAATCATGCTATGTTGCACTCATGACCGAACTTACAAAATCTGAACCATCAAATGTTGAAGAAGCCTTAACATGTCAAGCCTGGAAAGAAGCAATGATTAAGAAATACCAATCTATATTAAAGAATGATGTCTGGGATATCGTATCTAGACCAAAAGACAAATCAGTTGTCTCTTCAAAGTGGTTATTCAAAATCAAATATGCACCAGATGGTAGTATTGAAAAACACAAAGCCAGATTCGTTGCCAAGGGTTTCTCTCAAAAGGCTAGAATCGATTACGAAGAGACATTTGTTTCAGTTGCTCAATATAATTATGTGAGAACAATCATTGCCATTGCAGTTTCCAAAAGGTGGAAAATACACCAAATGGACGTAGAGACCACATTTTTGAATGGTATTATTGAGGAAGAAGTATACATAGAACAACTTGAAGGCTTTTCTACATGGGATATAAACCTCTATGTGTGTAGACTAAAAAAGGCTCTCTAAGCAAGCTCCCAGGGCATGGTATGGAAGGATAGATAGTTATCTCTCCAAACTAGGATATTCCAAAAATGAAGCAAATTATAACATATACTTTAAAATATTGGATGGTAACATGTTAATACTTGTTCTCTATGTTGATTAATTGTTGATAACAAGAGAAGATCACCTCATTGCAAAATGCAAACAAGATCTTGTGGCTGAATTCGATATGAAAGATCTAGGTCTACTGCACTATTTTCTAGGCTTAGAAGTATGGTAAAAAGAGAACTATATTTTCCTAAATCAAGGAAAATACACTACTGATATTCTGACCAGATTTGGTATGATAGATTGTAAACCTCTCTCTACTCCAATGGAAACAAATCTTCATAAGCTCAAAAGTGAAGCAATAGATTCAGAACCTACAGATCCTACATACTATAGACAAATCATTGGATCCCTTATGTATCTAGTAAACACCTGCCCTGATATTTGTTATGCTACCAATGTGTTAAGTCATTTCATGTGCAAACCTAAGAAGATTCACTTAATGGCGACTAAGCATATTCTTATATAATTGCGTGGTACTATTGGACTAGGCCTGAAGTACAAAAATGTCGAGATACAACTCCAAGGGTATTCAAATTCCGAATGGGCAGGCAGTTCCATTGATCATAAGAGTACAACAGGGTGTTGTTTTAGTCTTGGATCAACTATGATATCCTGGTTTAGTAGAAAATTGTCAGCATTTTCTCAGAGTTCCACTAAAGCTGAATATATGGTTGCCTCCATGGGAGCACATGAGGCAGTGTGGTTAAGGAAATTGCTAGTTGGACTATTTGGGAAACCACTAGACCCCACTATGATTCACTATGATAATCAAAGTTGCATCAAACTTTCTGTAAATCCAGTCTTTCATAATCGATCAAAGAATATAGAGATTCCATACCATTATATAAGAGATATGGTAGATAGAGATGTCATCAAATTGACCTACATCAGTACTGAAGAACAAAGTGCCGACATATTCACCAAACCCCTTGCAAAATCTAAAGTGGAATACCTTAGAGGTAAACTTGGTATGACTAAATTATAATGGAAATTTCTAATATTAATATTGTTCATATATGATCTTTATATTCATGAATATCTTGGATGCAATATTGCATGTATGTGTTGTGTCATGAAAGATGACGATCTTTCATGTGAGTGTAAGATCTCTATTGTAAGGTGATGACTTTAACAATAGTTGAGTCTATTATCAAGATTGACTACATTAAGTTGATGTCCCAGAATGTGCCAAAAATCTTGATACTAAATTCCCTATGATGAGTTACCGAGTTGTTATCATTAAATGGTTGTTCTAAAATACGTTGGAAATTATGATAACAACAATATCATGATTGACTACATTAATTGTTGTCCCGGAATGTGTCGGATATCATGATATGAAATTTTTTTCACCTATGATAATGACATGATTGTCACTAGAGTCAAGGTGGTAATCTGATATGACTTCAACTAGTTGTTGTCCCAGAGTGCTGGATATCAGATAATCTATCTGAGATATGAAATGTTTCCTTAGTAAATATTTCTGGGTGAATGATCATGTCAAATAAATATGTAGAAATTTGTTCCTTAAACTCAATAGAGAAATCCAATTCTCTTTTGCTAAGAGGGAGTGTTAAGTATAGCTTCCTTCGGATTGAATGCATAACATATATTTTGACATGGTCTAAATACTATCGATAACTATCGGTTGCATCATTGTTAACTAATGCAATGAAGGAGGGGAGACAGAGAGTCATGTCCCTATAGGGTCATGACTCTACGTGGCTTAAAGCCACGTAGAAGTCATGCCCCTATGTGGGCATGACTATTAGTCCCCATATAAATATAAACATCAACACCTTCAGCAAGCGGTCAATCACCGTGGAAATCGCAAGTCTGTGAAAGCCGCTGACACTTCAGTAGAAATAATATTTCAGAATTGTATTTAGATATAAATCAAATCTCAATTAATATTCATTCTTATTAAACATCATAAGACTATTATCTTCTTTATTTCTGATTAGATTCCTTAACAAAGAATACCATGCTTTTCTACTCTACCAGATACCGGATCTTCAAAAAAGTGACAAAATCAATACCGGAGGGTAGATTTGGATGATAATAGGCTTCTGATACTTAACCAATCAACCCTAATAAAAAAAACTAAAATTTGTTTCACCAAAAATGAAAAGTGCTCTCAAACCTGTACATTGAGCTTCACCGGGTAGACTGATCATAGAAGACATACTCGAGATTACCGGTTAACCAAAACTTCATACCGAAATCAATCAATAGGTCGAGTTGCCATCAATGACAAATCCTAAACATTTTCAATCATTAGAGACTACCAATCTTTACCGAAGCATAACCAGAACATCAAATGCCAATGCTAGGTTCAAATTCACTATTGGAAAAGGAAAAGATCAAGGTGAGTCTTCAAACTAGGAGACTCAAGTTGATGATGTTGAATGAGAAGAAGATGAAGTTGAATTACTTCAAGAAGAAGATGAACTAGAAAATGAACAAGAGAAAGTTGAAGGAGATTTTGATGAGGTGGAGTTACTTGAAATCCCAAGTACTTCCCAATTTCAAGAGACATGTGAAGGTGGTCGTCGTACATTAGGTGATGTTCTAGTTACTTCTTTAGTTCTTGTTATTGATATCATTGCTTTGGTTTCCATTGAGACATTACCACCCTAGGATCTTATAGTTCACAATATTCCTTTTGCTTCTACGAGTCAATCTGCCTTGGATATACCTCATGACAACCTTGATACTATTTTTCTCCCCAATTTACCTGAGGTTACTACTTCTATGTTAGAAGAATTTGATAGTTTCATGATGGATACCCAAGTTCCTCCTAAGGAACCTGTCATTTTTAATCCACTCGATATTGTCACCTCAACTTCACCTATTGTTACTGCTAGTATTCAATCCCAAGAGTTGGCAATGGAAGTATTAATTGTTGGAGCTGATGAAGATTCTTCAATGCCACCTTGGTTAGTATCTAACATGCCCAAGAGGAAAAAGCAAGTTGTTTCACCAGATGAATTTGATTCTAATTAGATGATATATTTCAATCCTAAGGGTAAGAAGAAGGTCAAAAATCTTTCCAGAGTTAAAGTGGATGATTCAAAGAATAAAAATGTGGAAATGGCTATTCCTCCTTCAGATATAGACTTTGATAAAGTACATGATACTGATTATGTCATCAAGAGGATTGATTTTGGCAAGAAAACACATGGTGCAGGAGCACCTAGAAGACCAAAGAACTCAATGAAGCCATTAAAGACCTTTGAAGGTCATGGGAGTGAAGAACCAATCAACTATGATGTATTGACGCCCATTATGGCCTTTAATGATGAAAAATGTAATAAGTTTGTAATTTGTCCTAAAGGGCCTGGTAAGGACCTTAGGACCAATAAAAAGATGTAATAGGAATTTATGGTTTAAAGAGTCTAGAAGGATTTAGGATAGTCTAATAAGACATTTCATGTCAGTAGTTAGGATTTTTTATCAAATCATGTCATTTTCCCAAAGTTTATAAATTTGAATATTTGAAAGACAACGACTAAGTAGGTTTTTGGTGGGAAATTAGTTTTTAGAGAGTTAAATGCTTTAATCAAGGGATGTAATTGTAGTCACATAAATCTGTCCAGTTTAATTACATGAATATTTGCTATTTATTTGATTAAAAATCCACTAGCCACCAGTTAATTAAATTAATATTTAATTAAATCATCTTCAAAAATTGTCTTATTAATTAAATTAATAATTCAATAAATTATAATTAATTCATTAAATCCAAATTCACAATCAATTAAATGAATAAATCCTATTTATTCAATTTAATCCCCTTTCTTCTTTTAAATAAATTAAATAAAACATTTATTTAAATCATTAAATCCCCCCACTTGCATTCTCCTAAAAATGCAACTTGTACCTATTTGTTGAAATAAATGAATTTTATTTTAATAAAAATCTTATTTTCCCTAACCCACCAAACCCACTCGCCATCCTAATCCCCTTCTAGACTCTTCTAACCCCTTCCTGATTAGCCTAATCTATCCCCTGATTATTGTCACATTCCTAAGCAACTTGGAGTCACTTCTCAAAGACTTCAAAGTCTTTGAAAAGCATTAAATGCTTTATGTGTTCAACAAGCTAACATCTAAAGTCTTCTAAACCACTAATGGCTCTTACATGACCATTTATGGTTAAATCCACTTGCACCCATGGTTAGGGACTTTGACCCCTAACTCAACCTTCATGTGACCCATGTGTCTCCTCAAGCATTTATTGCTTTGACCATGGTTATCCTCACTAACTCTTGCACAAGAGTTTATGCATTGGATAAAAACATTATTCTTTGAATAATGAATTTATTCACTCAACTCAACCTTAACCCTACCTCTCAAGTTAACCCTCAGGTTATGTCAAGCATTTAATGCTTCTTCCCTCCCCTCTCAACCCATCTCATGTTGACACTTGTCATCTTGGGATTGGGTTGAAAGTCCTCACATGGATCTTAAGCCCTTCAATCCCAACCCTTGTTGAGATTACTCAATCTCAACCATCCATTGCTCTATTTTACCTATAAATAGAGCTCACATTCCTCATTTTTAAATCCTCAAGCATCTAATATTTTTAGCTATGATCTTGAAAACTTATATGCATTTACATTATACTCATTTTTAGAGAACATTTAGCATAAATAAATCATATTCACTCTTTTGGTTTAAAATCAACACTAGCTAATTAGATAATCTTTTATTTTAGCTTTTGTTCACACTTGCATAGCATTAGATTAATCATTTTTCAATCTTGAACCTCCATAAGGCATCCATAGTGCAAAAATTTGTTGAGAGCTACACTAATTTGGAACTTGGAGAGGAGAGGAACAAGGGAGGAGGAGCTACAAGCATGGTGGAAGGCATTTGGAGATGCCTTATTGTATTTGCTTTCATTGTCAAATGCTTTATTATGTTTTTAGTGTCTCTCTTGGTATGTCTGCTTAGACTAGTCTTTGGTTGATTAACACTAACAGTTCTTTGTTTCTTATTGTTTCTCTTATGTGTTATACCACCACAGGTTTTTGTCTAACATCTCCCATTTTGCAGAGCATCATTTGGTGAATCCGATGTGAATCAAAGAGCAACTTTTTTGAAAAAACTACTAATTTTTGAATGTTTTAATTGGCACATAGGTCATGCTCTTGTTCTTTTGTTCACACTTTAGTGCTATCACAATTTGGTATTTTAGCGCTATTGTTCCTCCAATAGCGCTTTTTTTTATAGTCTATCACTATTGACCATGAAGTAGTGCTATTGTTCCAGTATTACCATTGTTGACTCTCTGTGACATAATTTATTTTAGCACTTTTGTACTTATGGTTGCACTTTCATGTTAAATAGCGCTTTTGTTCTCACACAAAGTAGTGCTATTGTAATAGAGATTTGTAAAAAATACCCTATAACTGACAAATCAAAAAAAAAATTAGACTTGTAGAGGCCCACCATGTATGCAGATTTTACTAACTTTTTGCTTTTTGTGCAGGTTTGAACTAACCCCATTTTCTTAAGATTTTAGAAATTCACTTCCTTTTATTGCAAGTTAAAAATCAACCTTAAAACTTTATTTTGGTGTTTAAAACTCAACAAAAGAAAACTTTGATTTTCTTACAAGTTAGGGAACTCAAACTTTATTTTGGTGTTTAAAACTCAACAAAACAAACTTTTGATTTTCTTGCAAGTTAGGGAACTCAAACTTTATTTTGGTGTTTAAAACTCAACAAAAACAAACTTTTATTTTCTTACAAGTTAGGGAACTCAAACTTTATTTTGGTGTTTAAAACTCAACAAAACAAACTTTTGATTTTCTTGCAAGTTAGGGAACTCAAACTTTATTTTGGTGTTTAAAACTCAACAAGACAAATTTTGATTTTCTTGGATCAACTCAAACTAAAATTCACAATCCACACTTTTGTTTTGGGCAAAAAAAAAAAAACAAGCCACTTTTCTTTCAAACTCAAAGCAATTTACTTCAAGGAAACATGCTTTTTATTTAGTTGACTAGGATTTCAATTTCCTAGTTTACTCAACATATTGCCTTTGAAGGATAAAAAGAACACCATGACTGTTGGAGCAACATCTCCAAATAGTTAGATCATATTGCGATGATAAGTTAAAAAGATCAAGTGTCTTTTGTGTTTGGCATGCTTGTGCAAAAGTTGTCGAGTGGTCCTACTTCTAACACACACAATCCTCTCCCTTGGCTTTCGTGGTCCTAGGTGCAAGAGAAAAGTGTTAGTAACACTCAAAATTTTATCTTTTTAAGAGAGGCCTGCCAAGAGACACATCACTCTTGGGAATGATCTCACATGGTAAATCCTTTGAGCCGCTATAGAAATCAGGTGAGAGCGAAAGCTATAGCCTTGGGTATAGTTGTTCCTACTGTGTAACTTGCTGAAAGGACAAATGGGCCCCACCACAAGTTACAAGGCTCTTAAGTGAGTCACTGCAGAATGAACTTATGTCCAAAGACATCAAAAATTACTAAACACCTTTATGTAGTAGCCCACCCGTTCTATTAATTGAGAATGTTTGTGATAAATTTAGTGCAAGAGCATAGAAGGTTTTGCTCCCAAGATACTCACCATACATATTTCCTTGAGTAGAAACATAGCGTTTTGAAAGGTTACTTGTATCTTGATAAAAGTGGTTACTCCCCCATCATAAGGATCATCTATTTGTTATGCTTGTGCAAGAATTAGTATATCACATCCTTACCTACCACGGTGGGATTCATAAGGTATGTAGTACCAAAGTTGAAGAAATATAAAGATGTGGGCTGAAATTATCGCAACTAGCCATTTGACCTTAGGGATAAAGTGTGTTTGAAGTGTCTTCATTTTGTGTCAAAACCAGTGATAAACTGAGCCGACTTCAGGATTTTTGTGAAAACATACTCAAAAACATTTGGAAAGAAAGGGTCATAAAAAGTCCAAAGATTGGGTTGATCTAGACCCACACTTATTTGTGCCTTTTGAGGCAACATCCTTGTGTTTGTGTGCTTGCTTTATTTTCTTGTCAAAGAAAAATAAAAAATCAGTTCCAAAAATAAGTATTCATCCAGAACAAACATTTTCAAAAAAAAAAAAAACCAAATATCAAAAACAAAGTATCAAACTATATGACCATTCTTCACATTTTGAGAAAGAAGAATCTTCATCAACATATCAACTTGAAGAAATGACCATTAAGCTCAAAGGCTTTCATCAAAAGAAGGAAATTCTTCTATCTTAATAGACAAATATTTGTCTCACATAGAACCTTCTTACGTCACATGCTTCTATATCTTCAAGGAAAATGAAACGAGTTTGATCAAGAATCATTAAACCGCAGAGCTTTTACTCAATATAGAGCTTTGAGTTATCATAAAAACAAGGGAGGCAAAATCAATCCTGCCTTCTTTCCAAACATTTGTATCACATATAACTCAGCTAGGGAAGAACCCCCAACCCTTGAAAGAGAAGAAGAAGAGTTTGTTCCTTTTGTAACACAGAGTTTCTATTGAAATTGACATTTCATCCATTCTCACATTCACACATCATCAATCCATTCCAACTCTCGAAACATAAGGAGATCTTGTCCTAAGTTCTTTTTTTGATATTGCTTGAATCAAACACAACACATCACTTTTTAGATTGTCTCTACATCTGGGATAAACTCATCCTAAGAGGCATTTCTATGTAGGTTAAAACTAGTCTATGAGTGAATCCTCTCATTACTAAGTAGTTGGGTCTATAACACATCTCAGATCTCTCTAAACCTTATCACATCAAACATTGTCAACCAAACACAACAAACAATTCAAGGAAATGACTTTGGTAACATCTACCTTTGGTGCTAGAGATCCATATGCAAAACACTTCACCAAACATTAATATTTCATTCCATCAACAACTCATCATCAATTTCACCAAACTTCAACAAAAACTTGTAAACAAAATGGCTCAAACCAGATCAAGATCTAACTAGAAATTGAAGAGGAAGAGGAGAAAAATCTCAATCAATTCAAAGAATCCCTTCGAGGAAACACAAATAATGAAAATCCAAGTACTCTTACTCTTGCAACAATAGAAAAGGCACAACACAAGCCTCTCTTTAATTGACTTTTTGACGAAATACTCAGGAGCAACGATAATGCTCACTTTTTAAGACTTGCCCAAGAGGGAGCCAAACTACCCTCTAATTTTGATGTTGCACAACTAAGGCAAGCATCAAAACACTAGAGTCATAATAAGGATAGAAGAGGTCGAGATTCCATCATATACAACCTTCATCAAGAAAATCCCCCTCCTCCTCCTCCTCCTCCAAATGACATAGACATGTTGTGGCAACAAGTCGAGAATCTCACCCAACAACTCCATAGTGGTGTGAAAACAAACCAATTTTCACTTAATGATATTTGTCCCTATCCCTTTGATAGGAATCTACGTATGCCACCTTTTCCATGAGGGTTTGAAACACCTATTTTTTAAAAGTATCGAGGAAAAGGAAACCCTCGCGATCATGTTAGAGAATTTCATTCACCATACCTAGAAGTGGCATATGAGGACACATACCTAATGCGACTCTTTCCCCAAAGTTTGGGAGGGACAACTACATCATGGTTTTCCCGACTAGCAGGTGGTATTAGGACATTCGAAGAACTAGTCTAGAAATTCATTTCACATTACTCACACAACATTGAACGCGATATCACCATGGCTGATCTATGTAACACTAAGCAAAAACCAGGGGAATTATTTTCATCTTTCCTGCAACAATGGCGACAAATGTCTAGCAGACGTTCCCTTTAGCTACCTGAAAGAGAGCTAGTGGAAATATTTATTTCCAACTTAAACGAAGAAATGGAATTTCATTTAGACATGAAAGGTAGAGATTCCTTTAATGACATGATCATCCAGGGTTTAAAATGTGAATGGGCCCTCATCAAAAAGGGGCTTATCAAAATATACAATGAACCTAAAGATGCCCCTCACCCGCGATTCAACATCGATAAACCTAACTTTTGGAATAAAAACAAAAACATCGTCAATGACGGGGTTGTAGATGCAAGGACTATCAAGAGTGCACAACCTGTGGTTTGATTTGTAGGACAAAACCCCCCTCCTAAGACCAACACGGTTCCTCCCCCACCAAATCAAGGACACAATGTACCGCAAGAGGAACCAAGACAAAGACAACAAAATTATAAACAAAAATGAAGGTACACTCCCTTAGGGGAACCTATTGAAACAGTGTTACGTTAGTTGGTCTCTTCAAATTTGGTGACCCTACCAAAGATGTCCAATTATGAACCTTAGGTTAAACCTTCATGGTGGAGGGACAATGAACATTGCAAATTCCATCAAGGGAAAGGGCATAAAACAAGCAATTGTCACAGATTGAAAGATCTCATTTAGGATCTTATTGACCAAGGAGAGATTGAAATTGAAGGACACGACCCAAAAACAACAAACAATGATCATCTTATGTTTAAAAATCCACTTCCATCACAAGATCAGAGGGGTCCTTCCACTTCAGGGTGAAACACAGATACCGGTGATTATACACGAGCTGCCTATAATTACACTGTGAATCACCTATATGATGCCAATGAACAAATTGCAACCATTACCATAAAAATTCCAAACTCTACCTGCAATGTTGTTACACGTCATAGCAAGATCACCATTAAAGCAGCTCCATAAGACACCCCCTCCATCCCAAAGTAGTATAACCTTGTGGAATAGTTAGATAAGATGCCTGCACTTATCTCCATCTTAGAGATTTTGTGCCTATCCCCATCTTATAAAACAATCTTGGATCAAGCTCTCCAAGAGGCGTCAATCCCTAGAAATCTAAATACAGATCAATTCCAATCTATGGTTGGAAATCTGAGGTCATCACCATGTCTCACTTTCTCTGAAAGTGACAATACGTCCTTCCAGCAACCTCATAATGCCTCACTCCATATTGAAGGATTTATCAACCAACATAGGATCAAGTGAGTCTTGATCAACAATGGAGTAGGCCTAAATATCTATACACTACAATTGGTCATAGCATTGGGGTATGCGGTTGAATCAGTGGATCCCCGCAAAAAGATAACCATAAAAGCTTATGATGATGCAGAGTGTTCATCCAAAGGAGCAGTTGTGTTACCAATCTGAGTGGGCCCAGTGGTGAAGCACATCATATGTGAAGTTCTGGACCTTCCTCTACCATATAAAATGTTGTTAGGAAGACCTTGGATACACACCATGCAAGTTGTTCCATCCACCTACCACTAGTGTATCAAGTTTCCTCATAATGGTGTAGAAATTACAATCCTGGGTGATGCAAATCCATTTTCATATTGTAACAATATCAACCTTCAACCAAAGATTACTATTCCCAACAACAGAGAAGCTATCCCATCCACATCATATGTATGTCCAACCTCTCTTTCCAGTTCAAACACCACTATACCCAAACAAGAGAAGCTAAAGATGAAAATGGCAGTGGAAGTTCTTGGGGAGTACAATCTCAGCCAACTCTTTTGTGTTGGGCAACTACCCACTTCTCCTAGAACTCATGGTAAACATCAAAGATTACTTCAAACGCCACTGGTCAAGCCAACATGCACTTTGACACCTTTCATCCTTGGAAAGAGTCACATGCCACCTTTGAAGAATATCAGCCAGCTAAGGACATTACAAGGGTGACTACAATCCATCTGAAGATTCATTGCACAACTAGTAGACAAGTGTCACCCCTTTACACACTTGTTACATAAAAACATCCACTCTCAGTGGGATACCAAATGCCAACAAGCATTCTAGATGCTTAAAGACTATCTCATGAATACACCATTGCTGATCCCACCAGATCCAAGTAGACCTCTATTACTCTATATTTCAGCAACAAATACAACATTGGGTGCACTACTGGCACAACATAATGCAGAAGGGAAAGATTGTGTTGTTTACTACATCTCTCGCACACTGGTCGACTATGAACTCAATTACACACCTATTGAGAAAGCTTTCCTAGCAATAATCTTGGCAGCCACTAAACTGAGACACTACTTATTAACACATAAAGTACAACTCATTGCTAAGATTGATCCACTAAAGTACTTACTCAGCAAAGTAGCATTGACTAGCCACTTGGCCAAATGGGTGATGGTTCTAAGTGAATTTGACATCGAGTATGTGGACCATAAGGCTATCAAGGGTCAAGTTATTGCAGATCAGTTGGCCGATGCAGCCCTCATAGGCGATCATCCTCTCATTTCCAATTTTCTAAATGAAGAGATATTCATGATCACAACAGCACAACCATGGAAACTTTACTTTGATAGTTCCTATACGAGACATGGCTCGGGGGTAGGCATTATGTTTATCACACCTCAAGGTGACAGCATCCCAAAGTTTTACAGGCTAACTTTTTCATGCACAAACAACATAAATGAGTACGAGGCCTTGATCACAAGACTCCGACTAGCCGTACAATGGAAGTTAAAAGAGCTAAAAGTATATGGTGACTCCCAACTAGTCATCCGACAAGTCACAGATGAATATTAGACCAAGGATGACAAACTCATGTCATACAAGAAAATGGTGGATAGTTTAAAGGCATCATTTACTACTATCACCTTTGAGCAGATACCTAGAGATCAGAATCGAGCTGCTGATGCTATGGCTACCATTGCATCTCTCCCA
This sequence comes from Cryptomeria japonica, assembly GCF_030272615.1. Classification (NCBI taxonomy): domain Eukaryota; kingdom Viridiplantae; phylum Streptophyta; class Pinopsida; order Cupressales; family Cupressaceae; genus Cryptomeria; species Cryptomeria japonica. The sequence goes on from NC_081408.1 coordinate 468,638,997, forward strand.
TATCTTCCATAAAATTCAACATGCTAAGAGTTCTTGGTAGAACAACTTTGGATTCCCGCTTATGATATCCCCAAATCTGAGATGATATGTCACCTTGTCGGTTCCGAATCCCTCTGGTACGGTGAGTTCTACACCTACCTCTGCGATCACACACTTCTTCCTAACCAATCAAATAACCAACGTAAAACCATAATTCGCCAAACCACTTGATATAACATTATTGCTAAAATCCTATATCAACGCAGTCTTGATGGTACTCTCCTTCGATGTCTAGAACAAGATGAGATAACAAAGGCATTGGAAGAGGTACATGAAGGAATTTATTGAACTCATGTAAGCGGTCCATCCTTAGCAAAGAAGATCATACGAGCTGGATACTATTGGCCATCTATGGAAAAAGACTCCTATTATTTTGTTAGAAAATGCAAGAAATGACAAGTTCATGGAGACTTGATACATGCACTAGCATAGGAATTGCAACCAATCACAACACCATGGCCCTTTTGTTAATGGGGACTTGACCTTGTGGGTAAGATCCATCCATCTTCATCCAACGGCCATAAGTTCATCATTACCACTACTAAATATTTCACAAAGTGGATTGAAGTTGTTTCACTAACCCAAGTCACCGACAAACAGATCACCTCATTCATTCTAAATTACATCATCTGTCGGTATGGTGTACCCATGTCCGTCATCACATATAACGGACTTCCTTTCAAAAATCAAGATGTCCGTGAGCTCTGTGAGAAGTTTCACATTCAACACCTCTTTTCCACTCCCTATTACCCACAAGGAAATGGTCAGGTTGAAGCATCAAACAAAAACATATTGAGAATCCTGAAGAAGATCGTCAATGATGCCGGTCATGATTGGCATGTTCAATTAAATCCAACACTATGGGCATATCGAACTAGCATTCGATCCCCTACAGGCGTAACTCCCTACTCACTAGTCTATGGAGCAGAAGCTATCCTTCCTATTGAGGTTGAGATACCATCCCTATGGGTTTCCTTGCATAATCTCATAGATGATAACATATACAAAGTCTCACGTCTCCAAGATTGAGAGATACTTGATGAGAAATGACAAGCTGCATACAATCACCTCAAAGCCTATCAACAGCCCATGAGCAGAAGCTATAATCATCGAGTTAGGCCTCGTACATTTGAGGTAGGTGATCTTGTTCTTCGAGAGAATCCTCATAACCAGCCAAATAGAGAACATCAAGGAAAGTTTGAATCAAACTGGCTGGGTCCATATGTTATCACTATGGTATTTGGGTCCGAAGCATATCAGTTGGCTACTTCTGAAGGAGAACCGCTAGACGATCCAATCAACAACATGCACCTCAAATAGTTTTATACATAAGTTGTATAGAGAATTAGGCTCCAATATATTAGAAAAACACCAAAAACATTCAGATAATTGTCCTAAAGAAAATACAAAAAAATCAGAATAGTAAAGAAAAATCATACATCCAAACAATGAACAACCACTCTGGTGGCACCTTGGGTAAGTACGATGGTGAAAACCTAGAAAATAGGTGCCACTCATAAAGGCTATGGCTCCATTGTCTTTCAGACTTGTTGCGATCACATTCATTACATCCACACATCCATCAATCAAAACCATGGCTTATTATTGATTTGCAATCACGGATAATACTTCATGCGTCTTGCATCCCACTTTTTCATAGTCATGTCTAAACTGGGCGAATGCCCTTAACCTATTGATGGAAGTGGATTTTGCATTGCTTATGATTCATTGGGTTCTTCATTCGGAAAACTACTTCGCAAAATACCAAAAACATTCAAAAACACTCACAAAATCCAAAAACATGATAAAACATCAAAAATCAATAAAAAATATGGAACCACCTTTGTACATACACATCCAAGAAGATACCAAACACACATTTTGAAATACTCTAACAACAATCACTTATCACATCGACCAAACATTCAACACAGGTATGCACAACTATCTTAACAAGGATGCATCCTTCCTTACCAAAACAAAGACATGATAACATTTTTCTTTGACAAGAAAATTTTGTTTAAGCTATCAAGTACTTGGTTGGTTTGTAGGTTATTTACATCAGGTTCCTATGCTACTCTGGGATATCCACAAGTGATTAGAGTGGTCGGGATGGTTCCTAAGTGACATTTTGTTTGTTTATATTCTGCAAATTATTCCAATGAAGTTTTGGGGCATGTACTAATGGTGTCTATGTGGGAAGTTCACTAAGCTATGTGATCATATGCAAAATACAGTCATAGATCACTATGGCTTGTTGACTACAATGTATACCTTGACCATATGAGCATGAACCATTATGGAGGGTCCATATTCTTTATTCTTTATTTATGCTATTTGTTTGCAGGTACAATGCTCCATCCTTGGTTCCTACTACCTCATCCAAGATTGATAGTACCCATGCTCAATGATGAAAATAAATCACTATGGATTGTCATTCCATCTCATCTATTTATATTGCATTCCATTTCATATCATCCATCCATTTAATCATTCATTATTCATATGCATGGTTTTGTATGCAAGTGTGAACAAGATTAATATGAGAAGTTGTTTGAAAAATGAATTGGTCTTGGATACAATCATGATAGAGATCTCTGATACATCATCAGTGCATCATGCAAATTCTAAAACAAACTTGCATTCATCTATCATGAACACATCATCATTTCATTACATTTAGTTACATTTAAATAGACCTAGTTCATTGTCATATGCTTGCTTATAGGTTTATTAACTTCATTCTTAGCCATTCATTAGAGTGCATTTCATATCATTTACTTGCATTTAAATACATATAGTTCATTATCATGTACTTGCATTAGTATCATTACATCATTTCATCATTGCAAACTCATGACATTTAGATTCATTTATATGAAAAATTCTCATCATTGCATTTATTACCATTATTAGCCATTACTGTGCATTCATTTAGTATCATTTACACTCACCATTTATCATCATTTAAACTTATTTACCATACATTTGTTTACATTTCCATAGTTGCATGAATTTATTTATCTATCCATGAGTTAAGTTTATTTATTTATCCATCTCGTATATTCTTATACTCATTCATTTCATCTTACAATAAAATTTCATTTCGGATTCATTAGAATGCATTCATTATCCTTTTAAATTGCATTAAGGTGTAGTTATTCATTACCCATGAGTTGCATTATCATCACATTATCATTTCATTTAATCATATTTTATCAACATTTAGATCATAACAAAAACCATTTGTCTCAACATTGGTTTATACATTTTACATATGCCTTCATTTACAAATCATCATATAAACATTTGTACTTTACATTTGTTTATCTATATTGCATTCATTTTAACCATCTAGATGCATTTACATATACATTGCATCAAACATCACTACATATAATCATCTCATCATCTCATCGACATAAAACACAAGTACTATCTATATCATCGTTAGTATCATATTCATTATGCATACATCATCATCATGGCATTACATACATCAAGCATTACACCAACACATCATGCATACATATAAACCTGCATCCACATGTTAGTATCACATTCATAAACATACATATAGACATCATATAAATCAAACATAACATGCATATAGGAATCATCTCAGAAACACCTACATATAGCAAGTACAAATATCCATCTAAGCATACATCATAGATCATCATACTGCATAAATCCATACATATCATCAAAATGCATATCATCACAAAATATGGGATCTCCTCATACATCATATCATATCGCAACAACATACATGTATCAGAGTACAATGAAGTCCAAAATATCGGCTACCAAGAGCCATCCAAGATATAGTCCAAAATGACAATGTAAAAACATACATAAATGCTCTCTCAAATGCCACTTTGACCGGATGCTGCACCACCATCACCATCTGCTCCCCCACTACCCCCTGGACCACCTGCATTACCTCATGTGTGGAGGACCCATCACACCACCACTGCTCTGCATCCTCTGAGACCACTCTAATCTCTCTCGACGCATCTGTGAATAACTCAGTGCTCGCCGACTAGATGGCACCTCCTGCTCATATAGACCCTGCCAGTAATCAACCTCTGCACCTACTCTCTGTAACTCTCTTGCTAGGGAATCAGTCAATGGCCCATGTCCCTATACTCCCTCCAAGGCCTGAACTCTCTCCTGTAACTAAATCACCCTCTCAATGGCTTGATCTCTCTCCCACAGCACTACAGTCAACTCTGACTCTCGAGCAAAAAGCTGCACATCTCTAGCTGCCACCTCCGCCTCCATATCCTCAATTGACTCTACAAAACTAATATCATATGATCCCATAGATCTCCACCACCTGTAGCTCCCTCCCCCATATCCATAGGTGCCTCTCTAGTGGCTACCTCCTCTATATCCATAGGTACCTCTCCCTCCCCTACATCCCTACCTCCTAATCTCACTCCTCCCTACATCAAAGGTCCCTATAATAGCCAGAATGGATGACCACCTCTCCCTCTTCACTGTAACCATCCACCAACCCCACCTCCACCTCTGAATCCACCATCCCCTCCAAAACCACCACCCCCTCCTCTGCCTCCTCCATCACCTCCTCCTCTATTGCCACCACCTCCATCCCCTCTCCCTCATCCACCTACTACCACTCTACAAGCTCCTCTCCTCCTCCATCTATGTCTCCTCTCCTCCTCAATGGATGGAATAGGCTCTGTTGGATCTGATATCCGCGGAATTGGATGTGCCGCAGTATACTATGTATACTCATCAGTCACCCCTGTATCTACCATCCCCGACCTCATTTGCTATGGTCTCACCTGTAGAGTCTGAAACTCTGCCAAAGCTTGATCATAGGGTAATACTGGCCCCCACAAAGAACCTCTCTTGGACCACCTGTGCATACTCTCCAGAACTACTCGGCAACCTCTACCTCCGTCCAAACTGTTTCAGTACTCTCCTAGGTACCTGTCTCTCTATATTGTAGGTTGTCTTACCAATGAGGTATCGTGTCATAAACACATATGGAAAGGCCTCTAAATCATCCTCCCAGGGCTCACACTTAATATACAGCCTCTAGATCACTATATCTAAATCGTCAAGTGCCTGCCGCCACCACTCTAACTTCCCCAGGTGGGGCTGACTCATCATACAACCATACATATATACATAGGGCTGATCCATTACCCTAAATCTTAGACTCACTGGTCGAGTCACAGGTAGGTGCTCCCATGCCCAGATATGAAGAAGAGTGATCCTCACTCCTAGTGAGCTCACCTCTCGGTATACTACCTCATGCAGCTCCTGATATAAGTGCAACAGAACGCACAGTCCCCATGCAAAGAGGGTCCCCTTAGTCATCATGTGCTCTATAACTTGGCCCCAACCAATGACCAGTCCATGCGATTGTTGATTTGGGCATAGAATTCCCCCAACAATCCCTAATAACATAGCTGGTAGTGGCTCATACAAAGAAGCTATATCCTCCCATGCTATCGAGCCATCATGAATAAATACATCCTCATCAAAAAATCTCTGCACTGCTGTTGTCCCCCAAGCTCGATCATACGTCACTAGCTCTCCTCAAATAGGAATATGTAGGATGTGCCATACATCCTCCAGTGTAATCGTCATCTCCCCCTGCGCTAAGTGAAACATACACATCTCACTATGCCACTGCTCTGCCAATGCTATAATCAAACCTCGATTCATCTGAATCACGGGCATATACATAACATTGTACAGGCTTGTCGCTGCAATGCAATCAACTTCAACCTCAACCTCTGTCAATTGATCTCACAACACCTGTGTGGCTGGATGCCTCTCCCGCATCTGTAAGATGCGAAGCTCCTCCTACACACGTGCATCAACCATCATCATTGGTTGTTTTGTTTCAAACTTTCTTAAGTTTAAACCTAGACTATCAACAGATACTTTGATCCAGTATCTTTGGGTCTCAACAGGTAAGCAATCATGACACACCTAGACTACAACATGCATTTATCCTAATGACCTAGTCTCAACAGGGCTGTTATGGTTCAAAACAACTCCCCTCTCCTTCTATCCATCATTGGCATCAAGAGATTCTTTTTCAAAACACTGGGGCATCTATTTTCCTAACAATAGCGCTACTCTATAAACAATAGCATGAATATACTGACAATCGCGCTAAACATACTACCCAATAGCGCTAAACCAACAATAGCGCTACAAACACTATGCAATAGCATCATATCAAAACAACAATGCTACAAGTAGGGCTCAATAGCGCTAAACAAACAAAAGTGCTAAATCAACTATGCAAATGCGCTACACTTTTCAAAAGCGCTAAAACCACTATGCAGAGGTGCTATAGTAGCACAATAGCACTAATTTAATTGACAACAGTGCCAAAACATAGTTTTAGCACTATTGTTTTAACTCAACCTGGACAAGGCCAAAAACATATAAAAAATGCATGAAAAGGAAATTTTGAAATTCACATACCGTTGGTCTGTAGTCATCTGGCCACTGGAATCGACGAACTCGCTCTAGCCGATGATCTGTTATCAGTACCAGCATCTTGACTGATGCCTGCTCTTTCAAAAAGATCACTATCAGAGCTCAAAAACCACTATGGAGACAAATGCAAAATGAACCTATTTTCACCCCTTTCCCCCCATATATCCCCTTCCCCATAACCCTAATTTTACCCCGCTCACCACCGTGGTCCTCGTGAACTTCCAGAGCCTCCCATTTCTCCATTTTATCTCTGATTTCTTCTATTTTTTCACTAGTATTGCTCTATTCTTCTCTTCTATCTCCCTGCCAATTTTCATTCTTTTTCGAGAGATTGCTTGCTTTTTTGAAATTTTTGGCCCATCTCTCGAGGGGGCATACCACCCATTAAATTAACATTTTATGGGGCATATTTCTTCATACCTATTTTTATTTCTTTGAAATGATGTGATAAACTGCATCATCTCAAAGAGGGGCAAATGTAGTCACATAAATCTGCCCAGTTTAATTAAATGAATATTCGCTATTTATTTGATTAAAAATCCACTAGCCACCAGTTAATTAAATTAATATTTAATTAATTCATCTTCAAACATTCTCCTATTAATTAAATAAATTATTCAATTTATTTTAATTAACTCATTAAATCCAAATTCACAATCAATTAAATGAATAAATCCTATTTATTCAATTTAATCCCCTTTCTTCTTTTAAATAAATTAAATAAAATATTTATTTAAATCATTAAATCCCCCCCACTTGCATTCTCCTAAAAATGCAACTTGCACCTATTTGTTGAAATAAATGAATTTTATTTTACTAAAAATCTTATTTTCCCTCACCCACCAAACCCACTTGCAATCCTAATCCCCTTCTAGACTCTTCTAACCCCTTCCTAATTAGCCTAATCTATCCCCTAATTATTGTCACATTCCTAAGCAACTTGGAGTCACTTCTCAAAGACTTCAAAGTCTTTGAAAAGCATTAAATGCTTTGTGTTCAACAAGCTAACATCTAAAGTCTTCTAAACCACTAATGGCTCTTACATGACCATTTATGGTTAAATCCACTTGCATCCATGGTTAGGGACTTTGACCCCTAACTCAACCTTCATGTGTCTCCTCAAGCATTTATTGCTTTGACCATGGTTATCCTCACTAACTCTTGCACAAGATTTTATCCATTGGATAAAAGCATTATTCTTTGAATAATGAATTTAGTCACTCAACTCAACCTTAACCCTACCTCTCAAGTTAACCCTCAGGTCATGTCAAGCAGTTAATGCTTCTTCCCTCCCCTCTCAACCCATCTCATGTTGACACTTGTCATCTTGGGATTGGGTTGAAAGTCCTCACATGGATCTTAAGCCCTTCAATCCTAACCCTTGTTGAGATTACTCAATCTCAACCATCCATTTATCCATTTTACCTATAAATAGAGCTCACATTCCTCATTTTCAAATCCTTAAGCATCTAGTATTTTTAGCTATGATCCTGAAAACTTGTATGCATTTACATTATAGTCATTTTTAGAGATAATTTAGCATAAATCAATCATATTCACTCTTTTGGTTTAAAATCAAAATTAGCTAATTAGATAATCTCTTATTTTAGCTTTTGTTCACACTTGCATAGCATTAGATTAATCATTTTTCAATCTTGAACCTCCATAAGGCATCCATAGTGCAAAAAGCTGCTGAGAGCTACACTAATTAGGAACTTGGAGAGTTGAGAAACAAGGGAGGAGGTACTACAAGTATGGTGGAAGGCATTTGGAGATGCCTTATTGTATTTTCTTTCATTGTCAAATGATTTATTATGTTTTTAGTGTCTCTCTTGGTATGCCTGCTTAGACTAGTCTTTGGTTGATTAACACTAACAGTTCTTTGTTTCTTGTTGTTTCTCTTATGTGTTATACCACCACAGGTTTTTGTGTAACATCTCCCATTTTTTAGAGCACCAGTAACAAATCAAAAGTAGTTGGTATAGTTAGGGGGAAGTTATAAAAGGTTTATGTAATGCTTTGTATGGCAGATCATGCTGGTGTACGGACTGGGACAAGCAATAACATCAAATTCTTGTTTTCTTGCAACTTTTTGGTGTTTTGGCTTATGGTAACTTTGTCTTAAGTGTGTATTCAAATTCCTAATGTAGTGAAGACACCTTGAACATCTTATTTGTAGGGAAGATGCACTAATAATCCATTTGTCTCAGACTTTAGACTGGTTGCATTGACTATTCTAACAGATTTGTGTAAATTTGGCATTTGATTTGGTTGATTTGCAATGAGAATGGTCATTCCATGAATGTAAAAGGACTAATATTAATTGGATGAAACTCCTCTAACATGTACAATATAGTACTAACAGATTGATGTGCAGATTGGGTGGAGAACCAGGGTGATCACCAAAACAGTGAATGTAAAAGTGGTGAAAATGCTTGTTAAGGAGTAGCAGTAGCAAATCCGCCTTAAGGAGGGGTATATTTTATGATTAACGGTATCAAGAAATTTCCTATTGAAGGTGAATCCATCATCAATTGGGTGGTATAGAGTTTGGAAGAGGGGTATGTGTCAAACCCTACTTTTAAGGGTTTGAGGAAGGCTAAACTCGGGATCTTGCACTTAGGGAGGTTAAAACTTGAAAAAAATTTCATATTCATTATTTTTACACCATATTGGATGACTTTTGAAAGTTTGGAAGTTGGGGAGTTAAGACATCATAGACCTCCTTTGTAAATTTACCATTTTTGGAGTCTCAAAACAATGCACAATTGCAGGACAACATATACTTTCCAAAGTAGCCTGATGTAATATTTTGGTATGTTAAAGTAAAGCCAAAAGGGTGCTAGAATATGTGATTTTTTTTTTTAGTTGTTTGGAAAAGTTGAGTGGAAACAATTGATCTTCTTCGCTGGAGGGCTAATTGGGCAAATAGGCCTAGAAGACTAAAAAGAGGGTTTTACCTAAAGACAAGTTCTTAGAACCACAAAACTAGTTGAAAATCCTTATTTGGGATTTTTAGAAACATTCCATACCTTTTTAATCATTTGGAGAAGTGTTGGTTTGCATTTGACTTATCTAAGCCATTTGGGTGTTAGTAGGCCTAGGGGTTTGAACCTTGTATTTCCCTTGTAAATATTAAAGGCTCATTTATCACACCCTTCCTTTGCATCAACACATCAAGGTACAGTTGAATATTCTCAAACCTTATTCCAACATCTTGTGGCAATGTTCAATGAAGATAAAGAGAAGAAAGATTAGATGAAGAAATAGGTAGATCAGTTGATTGAGGTTTTGATCAAAATTATCAAGTCCTCTGAGGTAATTGAGTCGGTCACTTCTTCAGTAGATGAATAGGAAATAAGTCAAGCTGAGAAGATAAATTCTCATTGGAGAATGGTGGGAGAATGGATGAATAGGTTGTTGAGTCAAGAGACTCATATCTTGTGTTCAACAGTTACTTTGGTAAGCAGTCTTGAGGAGGTAAAGGTTGAGATTGATGATACTTTGAATTTTTTCTCAACTGAACTTGAAACACATGAAAAGAATTTGGACTCTTGGGTGAAGTTGCAAGATTTCCAGTTAGATGTTTTGGTTGACAATGGTGTGATCCCATTAAGGAGTATGTATATTGAACAAAGGGAAATTCTAGAACTTGAAATGAATACCCTTGAGACGTTTATCAAGGATTTGAGGATAAATCAAAAGGAATACAATGATAAGGGTAAGGATATTACTAAGAAGATATCATCTCTTCCATGCACTTTCCTCAATGAGAATCAAAAACCTCTCCAACATGATGTTATTGTCAAAGAGTTCAGTTTGCTAATTGGTGAAGAGGTTGACAGACATGTTTTCTCATTATCTTCCATTGATAAGTTAATTGATATCCAGGTGAATCTGTATGATCTAGCCTTTCTTCTAAAGAAGCATAAGAAATGTTACATGAACCTCAGAGATTCTTTCACTCCAGTCAAGGTCATCACAAGTCACACTAAAGGATTTGATTAGGAGCAGATGAAAGCGGTACTCCAAAAATTTGAAGATTTTATGAAACAAGATCAGAGTGGAGTGTCTTGTGACACTTAGTAATTTTCCATGTTAGATGTAATTTTGAATAAGACATTGACACTTGAAGTGTCATTTTTGTATTTAGTTTTTGCATGTAGGCGATGCATGATTCCAAAGTCAATTAGGACTCTTCTTTGAATTAGTCATAGTTATTTCCTAGTTTTATGTTGCACCTCTCTTCTATAAATATGAGATTGCTCTATGTAATTTTGGATGTATTATCTATAATTTGATGCCAAAACTCTGATGAAGTGAAGAACAGAGAAGTGAAACTTTGTGTTCATTCTTGTGATTTTGTAACTTGATAAAATAAGAAGAAAGCTTCTGGCATCCAGATTTTTGTTGGGTTCATTTGTGGTTTGTGGTGAGAGTGTTCTTATGTCACTTTTGTTATAAATTCTTATCATATTCAAGTGAAGGCTAGTTGAGAACATTGTTAAAGTGTAGAGGTAGTTGTTGATTTATGAACTTTGTGTCATATCTTGGCTATTGTTGTTAAAATAGGAGTTGGTGAGCTTTATATTATTTTAAAGACTTTGTGCTTCGCATTGATATTTAATAGTTAAGATTAGCTAAAATATATTGAAGTGGTGTAAGAAAAGACTTTGTGCTTTATTGCATTATCTTGGGGAAAAGAAGATTGTGATTAAAAGACTTTGTTCTCTTATCATTGTTTTTCAAAAAATTGTTATCATTAGCATAGTCATAAATATTGTTAAAGACTTTGTGCTTTATTTTGATTTACTGGTTAACACATTGGTTTACAAAAGGAATTATCAAAAGAAAGGTTGATAGGAGAGCAATGACTTCAAGACTTTGAGCTTGAGCACTCTTTCCCATCCTAGAGAAGCAATGGAGGACTTTCAACCCTTCATGGAAACTTTGCTTCTTTCCTTATCCATTATTTTACTCATTCTTTCTTTTAAGAGTTAATTTGTAACATCAAGATTGTAAGAATTATCGCTGCTCTATGATGTAAATTATTTCCTGAAGTAAGAGGAAAAGAATAACATCTATCTTGAAAAAATAAGATAGGATGATGCACCGCCCATGCTTAGAATAGAAATTAAAGGTTGTATCTTGTTTTAATAGAATAGAGTAGACAGTTAAAGAGGGAGCCTCCCCTCAGAAGAATAGGAGGGATTATATCCCATGTTGTTATGTTTGAAATTATAATTTTGTAAGTTCACATAGGTTACAAAATTTTCAACCAACGGGTCTTTAGAAGATTGATGGAATAAGTAATTGTAGGAATGTATGTTGAAGACAATTTGGAAGAATTCTTTGCATTCCTCTACATTTGATGATATGGTCTTGTGGGCTTGAACATAATACCTATTCTATGTGGATGTTGCACTCCTATCTTTTTAGGTCCGTATTATTGAAGATGATGTGGTTGGTAATTGTAGTTTGTTGGCAATCTAGTTGTCTGTTAAGATTGATTCAAAAAATGCTCCATGTTTCTCCGCATTGATGTTTCTATTGTAGCAGCTTGGAGGACATGCTTGTAATGTTTGTGTTGTGTTTCAATTTATGTTTAAGGTATTGAAGTGTTCTGCAAGAATAGCTAATGATGTATTGTCTCTTTTGGCCTTTCAGATTGAAATGTTTTGTATATGTTCATGTTGTGCCAACATGTTTTGATGTCACAATGAGAAAGAAGTATTTGGGAATGTTTTTTTATCATCAACGAATATCCTTATGTGCTCCACATGTTGTTGGATGATCTATTTTGGCATCACATTGTGTTTGGTGTTCACTGTTCAAGGTAATTGCTGTGGTTTGGCCGAAAAAGGTTGCTCATCTACTTGCACTATGTCCTTATGGGTCTATGCTAGCATTGGTGACTATTTTAATATGTATTTGGTTCCTACTTTGGGTTGTGAGGATCCACATTGAGCTAATTCATCTAGAAGCTATGATTTTGGGCTGAGTGGTTATGTGCTACATGGTTTATCTACACGTTACCTTTTTTCCAACTTTGAAGGACCTATGTCAATGTGTGTGATATTTGGGATTTCTTAGAAAGTTGTAATATGATGTTTTAATTCCTCTCTATCTCCTACATTGTACTACTTACACCACAATTATTTTTGGTGGCCAACTTGATAAGACTTATGCTTGTCCCCTGTTTTGGCTAACCTAATTTATGTTTTGTGATAAATAGATTGATCAATAAATATAGAAGATCAAATTAGTGTGAATGCATGGAATGAGTGTGTGGATTAGAGTGAATAGAAAAAGATATGAAGTTGAGGTGGCATAAGTGTGTTCTTGTATTGATGTTAAATTACATAATGGTTGCTTGTGTGAGCAACTACATTAAGAGGAGATTGTTGGAAGAAGAGTTGTTGAAGACTTATTTATCTTGATTCATATATTAATGTACCTTTCTTGGAGATAGTGAGTCTCCCTATAAATTTATTTGCATCTTTCTCTGAGGCAATGAGTCTCAACATGCAAGTCCCTTATATCTTTCCCTAGGGTAGTGCACCTCAACCTACATTGGGAGAAATGACCTTCCTTGGAAGTTTGCCTAAAAAAAATATTGTAGTCTTCTTCATATATTGTGAATTAACTCTCACAATGGTTTTTCCCTCTTTGGGTTTTCCACATAAATCTAGTGTTCTCTTATGCATTGTGTTCATTATATTATCTTTCATTATTGTTGATAAGATTAAGGATAGTTTGGCATTGATTTGTGGTATAAAGTATAAGTGATTGATCAAGACTAATTCAACCCCCGACTTAGTCTTGGGGTGTGTTTAACAATTAGTATTAGAGATGAGTTCCTATAGACAAAGCTTAACCACTTGAGGAAAGTTTGAGATGGCACAAGATGGATCTTGTAAGATACCCAAGTTTGATGGTAGGAACTACACATTTTCAAAGCTAAGGATGAAATCGTATTTGCACTCTATGGAGTTTGGAATTTGAAACTTTGTTATAGATGGTTATATTTCTCCTTTTACTCCTCCAACTACTCTAGATAAGATTAGATTACATGAGAACAACGCCAAAGCAAATAATGCAATCATAAGTGAGTTTGAGAGATTTAGAACTTATGAAGATAAAGCATTACAATTTTGCTAAAGATATTTGAAAGAAGCTTACTAACATTTACGAGGGAGATGACAAAGTAATATAGATCAAGATGTATAATTTCAAATGTAAATTTGAGAATCTAAGAATTCCAAAAGAGGAAAACATTAACAACTGTATATACTGGGTAACAAAAGTTGTAAATAGAATCATAGGTATTGGTGGAAAGTTGGATGAAGATGAAGTAGTGAAAAAGGTACTTAGAGATTGTTAGAATAACTGGTGAAAAAATTGGGGGGGGGGGGGGGGGGTGAATCAGTTATTAACAAATTATATCAATTAATCCACTTAATAACCTTTAACCAGATTAAGTATCGGTAAAGTAGAAACAGATACCGGTAAATAATACAACTTAACAATCAAATAGATAATCAATGCAAAGAAACCATACCACATAGCACCATGATTTGTATGTGGAAAACCCGGAAAGGGAAAAACCACGGTGGGAAGCCTACCCATAGTCAGATGACACTTCTGTAAAAAGTATGTGATACAATGAGGGGCCTATACATGCAGGAAGATACACTGCCTAGAGTGCACTACTCATTACAAAAGAGTCTCACTGGCTACAGAGAGATTATAACCACCTCAAGATAAGTTGACAACAATCCAGATTAATGAACTGCCAGAGATAGCATCTACCATGCATGATTAGAGTCTCGGTTAAGCTCAATACCGGAGGCCTTTGACCTCTTACTTAATGCCAATTCGATCACCTATGATCGACCAAATCTCCTTCACATATGATGTTGCATTTCAAGACCATGACATATATTCCACATTTCCATACCCATGATCCACAATGAGATCTTACATCATTTTATACCAACCCTAAGGCCTAAACCAATTAGGTCAGCCACCCAGAAGATATTACAATAAGATCATTACATAAATCCATATTACAATGATATGCCATGTCGGCTTAAGACCAAAATAACAATAACCAATCCATAGAGCACCCTGAAACATCATGGTAACATGTAGAATACACATGAACAAGATACTGGTCCATAACCTAGATAGGCACCGGACAAATTCTAGGTCCACCATGCTAAAGCAATATCTTCAAGTTGTTTGAAGCATGATCAAAGAACATCTTCAACATCCTGAAATCTGTGTAGAAGCTGCACCAACACCACTTATGCATCCTGTCAAGACTCCTTAGTGAAAGCTTTGTCAGTTAAACCTTAAACCAATGCCAGTAAGGGTTTACAAGAGTGTATGATAGCATCCAATCACCAAGTCAATACCAACTAACCAAAACATGCTTCAGGAACATGTAACACAAAAATCAAACATACTCCATTGATCCAAACATGCCAGAAGTGTCCAAAAGATAGTCTCTTATGTCGGTAACACTAGATCTTCTACCAGTAACCAAAACCTATCTATCGGTAACCAACCATAACAGCTAGTGTTGACATCAATGACAAAACATAAATGCAACACATAATCAATTCATCCATAATGCCAACAATCTCCCCCTTTGGCATTGATGGCAACACTAGATGTGAAAAACATCTAAGTACTAAAAAATGCCAAATAAGTCTTCCCCTATGGAAGACAACCAACAATCTCTTGAATATCAATAACTCTCCCCCTGTGAATAATATCCCTATAAAGTTCTAAAATTATTTTTCACATCACTATCTCTCCCCCTTTGACATCAATGCCACAAATCTAACACAAATATCAAAGAAATAATGTAAACCTCTGAATCTCAAAGATGAATACTCCCCTTGAGTAGTAGCACAACTCATCAGTGCCAAAATGAATAGTATCTCTGATAATGCATGTTGGACTGATGACAAACTACATCAATCAAGTCTCTACTGGAGAGGCAAAAGCCCCTAACTTGTCTCTCAAATACTCGAATGATTTCTTAGATAGTGGTTTAGTGAATATATCTGTAATCGATTCTTTAGTGTTCACATAAACCAATTTGACTTCCTTTCCTTCTACCTTGTCCTTCAGAAAGTTATACTTTATTGATATATGCTTAGTCTTAGAGTGAAATACTAGATTCTTAGACATGTCAATAGTTGCAGAGTTATCACAGTAGATAAATACTAGTTCACTAAAATTTACCCTAATATCCTTTAACATTTGCTTCATCCACAAGACTTGAGTACAATTAGTTGTTGCTGCAACATATTCAGCTTCTGCAGTAGATAAAGAATTGCATGACTATTTTTTGTTGATCCATGAAACTAGTTTCTTTCCAAGAAAGAAAGCTCCACCAGAAGTGCTCTTCCTGTCATCAGTATCTCCTGCCCAATCTGAGTCAGTATATGCACATAAAGTGAAATCATCATTTTTATAATACCATAAGCCATATTCTATTATTCCTTGCAAATACTGGAATATCCTCTATACTACACATTCATGATTTTCTTTAGGATTACTTTGATATCTAGAAACAATACTTACTGCATTCATAATATCCGGTCTAGTCTAGGTTAAATATAGCAAGCCACCAATCATAGACTTATACCTTGTTGGATTTACCGGTGCATAAGTATTCTTGATAGATAATTTCTCACTTGTCACCATAGGAGTACTTATCGGTTTGGAATTATCCATACCAAACCTCTTCAACAATTCCCTCAGATACTTAGTTTGATAGATAAAGATGCCTTTGTTAGTTTGAGTAATCTGCAAACTTAAGAAAAAATTCATCTCACCAATTATGGACATTTCAAATTCATTCTTCATGTTGTTAGCAAATTTCATGCACAATTTATCTTCTCCTCCAAAAATGATATCATCAACAAATACTTCAATAATTAGAATATCATCATCATTAATTTTATAATATAAATTACTATCAGCACTGCCTTTAGTAAAACCAAGCTTCAAAAGATATTTATCCAACCTTGCATACTAAGTTCTAGGAGCTTGTTTCAATCCATATAAAGCTCCCTTCAATCTGCAAACCATATCTTTATCATCTGTCAGTGAAAATCCATCAGGTTGCTCAATGTATACTTCTTCCTCAAGTTCACCATTCAAAAATGCACATTTGACATCCATTTGATAAACCTTATAGTTCTTATAAGCTGCATAGGCAAAAAATAGTCTAATAGCTTCAATTCTAGCTACAGGTGCAAATGTCTCACCACAATCAATTCCTTCCATTTGAAAATATCCTTTACAAACCAATCTAGCCTTTTTTCTTACAAATTTACCATCCTCATTCAGTTTATTCCTAAAAACCCATTTAGTTCCAATAACATTCTTATTTTTAGGTCGGGGAAGTAAAGTCCAAGTTTCATTTTTCTCTATTTGATCTAATTCATCTTCCATAGAATTTAATCAATGTTTATCCTTACAAGATTCAATAACAGATGTTGGTTCAATTAGAGAAATAAGACACACCTCTTCATTTGCCAATCTTCTTCTTGTCATAACTCCCTTGTTCCTATCTCCAATAATTTGGTCTTCATAATGATTTAATCTTACATACCTTGGTGTCTTCTGAACTTCAGGTTCACTACTCTGATCATCAGTCACAGTTGAATTTTCTTATTGTGTCAGTGTAACTGTTTTAGTTTCCTATACCGGTTGAGGCATTACCGGTTCAGTTATGATCATTTCCATTGTCGGTTCCCTGTCATATGATATAGATTTATTTCTATACTGCTCATCCACTTTCACATTAGCGCTCTCCACAGTTTTCTGCAATCTTTAGTTATAACATCTATATGCTTTGCTTTGAATTGAATAACCAATAAATATCCCTTCATAACACCTAGGATCAAACTTTCCAATTGAATCATCTCTTTTGATATAGCATTTACTTCCAAAAATTATGAAATATTTAACAGTAGGTGTATGTCCAAACCATAATTCATAAGGGGTCTTACCGGTTTCACCTTTGATGTGAACTTTGTTGAATGTGTAGACTATTGTACTCACTGCTTCTCTCCAGTAGATGTGAGGCAATTTGGATTCCATCATCATAGATCTTGTTGCATCCAAAATGGTTTTGTTCTTTATTTCCACTATTCCATTCCACTGAGGAGTCTGAGGTACAAATAACTGTCTCCTAATTCCATTCGTCTCACAATAATTGTTAAATTCATGAGAAGTGAATTCACCACCTTGATTTGATCTTAGACATTTGATTTTCAATCCAGTTTCTGTTTCTACCTTTACTTTAAAGATCTTGAATTTCTCAAAGGCTTCAAATTTCTCCCTAAGAAAAGTCACCCACATCATTCTAGAATAGTCATCAATAATCAACATGAAATACCTATCACCTTGAAAGCTTCTAGTCCTTACTAGACCACATAAGTCAGTGTGAATCAAATCAAGTACATCATTAGATTTATCATGTATGCTCTTAAAAGAAGTTCTAACTTGCTTTCCCAATTGACATTCCTTACATACCAGATTATGAAGCTTCATAATCTTAGGTATACCTCTTACTGCCTTAGTTGAACTAATCTTAACAATACAATCAAAATTAACATGACACAAACTCTTATGTCATAACCAACTCTCATCAATATGAGCAATCAAACATGTCTTATTACCAGTGTTCAAGTGAAAGATATAACCTCTAGTCTGAATACCTATTGCAACCTCCAAACCAATCTTGTTAATGATTTTGCATTTTCTGTCTTTAAACTGAAGTTGGAAACCCTTGTCCACCAATTGACCAACACTTATAAGATTTTTCTTTAAACCTTCTACATAATAGACATTATCAGTATTATGCTTACCATCCAGAGAAATAGTACCTCTACCTTTGATCATACATTCCTTGTCATCTCCAAATTTGACTTGACTACCATTGTATTCTTGCAGGGACAAAAATTTCCCTTTATCTCCAGTCATATGATGTGAGCATCCACTATCAATTACCCATTCATCCTTATCTTCAACTTTTGCTGCTAGGGATTTTTCTTCATTCATGATAGCCGGTTCCGGTTCATCTTCCTTTAAAGCATAGAACACCCATTCCTTTCCATTGTTGGATCCACTAGTAGAGTCTTTTATCAATTCATCCCTAGAGTCATTACTTACTCCTTCCTCATCTGCTATGTAGCATTGTTTACTCTTCTTGAATCTATATCTTTTTTGGTTAGGCTTAAATGATTTCTTAACTCTTTCCTCAAACCTTGCATTCCTTTTAGGATATCTAGATGCAAAATGACCAATCTTATTACATGCAAAACATTTAAAAGGTACTTTTCCTTCATACTTCATGTCGGTCCTTTAGGTACTCTTCTAGCAAATAAGCCTTCAAGTTGCCCAAATTCTTCTTCTTTCCTCATATCTTCTAATTCTTTTGCATATAGGACTTCCCAATCACTTTGTCTGGTAGATGATGATGATGATAATGATGATGATGCATGAAAAGTAGGATCAAACTTTATAGCTCCAGAAGATCCAAATTCTTTAAGCTCAAAAGAATATAAATTCCCAATCAAAATGTCTTTGTTAACTAAAGAGTTAGCCATTGTTATCAACTTATTAATTGCAGTTGCCCTCATCTTGTAAGCTAGTGGAAGGGCTCTCAAGAATTTGGAAATGATTTCATCTTCACTTAGAAATCCTCCATAACATTGAATTCCCATAACAATCGCATTTACTCTTTCCATAAACACAACAATTATTTCATTATCTTCCATCTTCAAGTTTTCATCTTACTCGGTAACCATCAAGTTTAGCAATTTTGATAGTAGAATCACCTTCATTTAGAGTTTGTAATTTATCACACAAAACCTTAGCCGATGATTTATCAGTCAATCCCATGATTTGCTAATCAGTAAGTGCACACAAGAGGGCTTCTCTAGCTCTACAATTATTTTCAACATTCTTGTCCAAGTTGATGGTATGGCGAAAGAATAAGTATCCAGTAGATTACTAAGAGGGGGGGGGGCTGAATCAGTAAACAAAAAAACTGATACAAACTTCCGAAACTCAAACTCAATCACACAAAGTAAACTTATTAATAGATTATCACTGTCAAGATCAATACTCATAAGAATACTCAACATCAACCAGTTAACTATTATAGCAACTTAATTGTAAAGAAATTTAATCTTGTAAACATCCAAATGCTTAATCATATATCAACACATTCCATCTCTCAATGCTTCCAGTTATCATGCCTTATCAGAAGTTAATCAAATCAACAAATAAGATTATAACCACAAAAACATTCACCACATGACAAAAATGTTTATACATGGTAAACCCAAATAGGTAAAAACCACAGTGAGATGAGACTCACAAGATAGCTATTTGAACTCTTCTGAAGTTCACCATGTTAGGAGCCAAGCCTGTTAAAGGTTTTACAATAAGTTCTGTTAAGAACGGATCCTGTTAGGAATCACCTAGTTAAGGGATTTACAAATGCCTTGATAAAAATCAAATACCCTATTAGGAGTAACCTTGGTAGAGGATTTGAGAATCCAAGCTAATGGACCACCTTGTTAGAAGATTTAAGAAGTAACCAAGCTTGTTAGAGCTTACCCGGTTAGGGGATTTCAATTCTGCTGTAATTGTTAGAAGACAACAAGTTTTTCTTGATCTGTCTAAATAGAACTACATTTGCTTGATTAGATCCTTGTAAGCTTCAATCTACCTTTACTCAAATTGCAGATCCATTCTTTGGTTAGGCAACCACACACTCAATTGATTTTTGCCAACACCTTGCCAACACCCAAACAAAACAACTTCATCGACCTTAAATACAAATCAATTAGGTCAGTAACAAAACAAAAACCTAATTCTCTCATAGATATTACAACCAAATCGGTTCAAGTGTGACCATTGGATTTACATAGCAATCTATACACATTCTTCAAGAAAATTCCAACCGCTCCATGATCATCGCTTCATCGGACTTGTAACTCATCACGCGCTTTGCATTAGATGCAATCCACTTTGCTCATTCCTTAGACAATCAAACAAATGCGCTAAAACAATATGAACTTAGCTTCATATAATGACCACATGTGTCACCATCATTACCTCTCATCATCAGATAATAAACTAGCATAACCATTACATCAAACTTAATCGGTTAGGGTTTAACAAAAAATAATTGGTAGGGTTTACCAATTACATTGCATAGAAAGGGTTTAACCTTATACATCGGTTACCGATTCAACTCACATACTTATATACCGGTTTACAACATCTTCCTCAAAGCTCTTCCTACCGGTTACAAGACAATATCAATATTAATAACAATATCAGCAATATCATAAATACCATTACCAGTTGAATTGACATCAATGACAATATAACATATTATTAATGCAATCTTCATGCAAATTCCAACAATCTCCCCTTTTGGCATTGATGGCAATACAAATATCAACGCCTCTAATTGCTACTATGAATGGTGAATAGGAATTGTGGTTTACATTACCAAGTATTCACCATGCTTTGTCTGTCCTCAACCTGTCACTGGTTTCCCTTGCCATAATCACATAATTCTTCTCCCCCTTTGACAACAATGCCAAATTGAAAGTAAAACATGTAATGTCAAAATTTCACTATGCATCAACAACATACTACAACTTGATGCTCCCCCTATGGAAGACATCCACTTCTACATCAATCCTTCTAAGATTCTACAAGTGATTCAAGGATTGATGCAATCAACATCATGCTCAACTAACTTCATGAAGAGGGACAACCCCTAGTTGACTTCTAAGACACTCAAATGTAGTCTTAGGCATAGGTTTGGTAAAAATATCTGCAAGCTCCTCCTTGGTAGAAACTGTTAGGACTCGGAGGCAACTGAGAGGAGGGGGGGTGAATCAGTTGTCTATTTATTTCAACCCAAATATAACTTAGTTAAACTTGATACATAATACGGGTAAACCAAACTTAATGTCGGTTAACAGATTAATAGTTAATATTAATACCAGTGAGACTTAATGCATGAAACGGAAAGAGAAACAACATCCAAAACACATAACACAAAGATTTGTATGTGGAAACCCTATAAGGGGAAAAACCATGGTGGGAAACCTTACCCACAATCAAATGATACTATTGTAGACAGTATGTGTGTACAAATGGGGTCTGCACATGCAAAAAAGGCCAACCTCCTAGAGCTCGCTGCTCACTCACAAAATAGGAGTCACACTGACTACAATTGGATGATTAAATCCAATGATGATGTACTGCTCAAAGTAGCATCTCCAATGTTGGATTCAGTACCGGTTAAGCTTTGATAATCACCTTCAAACCTTCCTTGAACCTTTTCTATGGTCTGCTCATATAATCTTCAATATTCACACATACCATGTTACAATACCATAACCATATACCTTTTTTTTAATATCTTTATTTCGCAAATGAGATCTTACATATATACCAAAACCTAGGACCAAATGTGTAGGTCAGCTCACTAAGAATATTGCAATTAAATCATTTACAAATAAGTCAATATGCGATGGATCATGTTGGCTCAATGTAATTACAAGAATACCAATTGATTAAATCATCTCCATAACGTGTCATGCTGATCTGGAATAGATAACACGGATCGGTCCATAACCTAGACTAATTTGTCGGTAACAACAAATATGTCAACCCGACTAGACCAATAACTAGAATTAAAAAATCAAGTGTGCAAACCATTTCTTCGACATAATCAAGTTCTCTCTAGATGATAACAAGTCATCCTTAGTGTCGGTGAACAATATACCGGTGACTGTGCATAAGTCACTAAACTTGCCAGTGAACATAATATGTCGGTTCAACATAACCAAAGATTGCTAGAAGGATAAGTGCAGATAAGTGTTGACATCAATGACAAAACCAATGCAACACATCCATAATACCAACAATCTCCCCCTTTGGCATTGATGGCAACACAAAGATGGAAAAACATCTAAGTGCCAAAATAGAATGTCAAAAACCAAAAACCAACAATCTCCAAAATAGATATGAAAATAAATGCGGAGAGTATATATCTCTCCCCCAGAAGATAATGTTTGTTTTTCCATAGATATCTCTCCCCCTTTGACATCAAATGCCAAAGAAATACAAATACCAGATACAACCAGTTCATAGAACCAATTACAAATACCAACTATTATAACCAATTACTCCCCCTGAGAAGTAGCTCTCCTCCATCAAAGTTGAAAAAAGGTTTTCTCTGTAAATTATATTGGTTTGATGCCAAGAATCAATTGTCTAGGTCTCTACCGATGAGGGTATAACCCCAAACTACTCTCTGAGATATTCAAAAGTTTCCTTAGGCAAAGGTTTAGTAAAGATATCTGCAATCTTCTCTTTAGTATTTACATAAACCAATTTCACTTCTTTTGCTTCAACACTCTCTTTCATAAAATTGTATTTGATAGAAACATGTTTAGTTTTAGAGTGAAATACTGGATTCTTAGATATATCAATTGCCGCTGAATTATCACAATGGATGATTATAGGTTCTTTGCATTTTACCTTTATGTCCTTCAACATTTGCTTAATCCATAATACCTGAGTACAATTAGTTGCTGCTGCAACATATTCTGATTTTGTTGTTGATAATTATGTACAACTCTTTTTCTTGCTCAACCATGAAATCAATCTACTACCAAGAAAGAATGCCCTGTCAGTGGTGCTCTTTCTGTCATCTACATCTCCTGCCTAGTTAGCATTGGTGTATGCACATAAATTAACAAATTTATCTTTAGGATACCATAAACCAAGATTTGTTGTGCCTTATAGATATCAGAAAATCCTTTTTACTACTGATTCATGATTTTCTCTAGGATTACTCTGAAATCTTGAAAAATACACATTGCATTTATTATATTAGGTCTTGTTTGTGTCAAATATAGTAAACCTCTAATCATATATTTGTATCTTGTCGGATTAAAAGGAGCTGATTCATCCTTTAATGATAATTTATCAGTTGTAGTCATAGGAGTACTTACCGGTTTAGAGTTTTCCATACCAAATTTCTTCAATAGTTCCTTCAAGTACTTTTTTTGACATATGAATATACCTTTATTAGTTTGTGAAATCTGCAATCCTAAAAAGAATTTTATCTCTCCAATCATAGACATTTCAAATTCTTCCTACATCTTATTAGCAAAGTCTTTACACAATCCATCTTCTCCTCCAAAAATGATGTCATCAACAAAAACTTCAATAACCAAGATGTCTTCATTAGTCACTTTGAAATATAAGTTGTTGTCAGCATTACCTTTAGTGTAACCAAGCTTTAAAAGATATTTTTCCAATCTAGCATACCAAGCTCTAGGAGCTTGCTTCAATCCGTATAAAGATTTCCTTAATCTGCAAACCATATCTTTATCATTTGTCAATGAAAATCTATCAGGTTGTTCAATGTAAACTTCCTCTTCAAGATCACCATTCAGAAATGCACATTTTACATCCATTTGATATACTTTATAGTTTTTGTGTGCTGCAAATGCACGAAATAATCTGACTTCCTCAATTCTAGATACTAGTGCAAAGGTTTCATTGTAATCAATTCCCTCTTTCCGTGAATATCCTTTACATACTAATCTTACTTTGTTTCCAATTACCTTACCATCTTCATTAAGTTTATTTCTAAATACCCATTTAGTTCCAATTACATTTTTATTTTTAGGTCAGAGAACCAATGTCCATGTATTGGTCTTTTCAATTTATTCTAATTCATCTTCCATAGCTTTAATCCAATGTTTTTCTTCACATGCCTCAATGATAGATGTTGGTTCAGTTTGAGAAATTAAACATACCTCTTTATTTGCCAGTCTTCCTCTTCTCACTAGTACATTTGGGCCTAATTTCTAACGGCTAATTTTCAGAATTCCGATGACACCACATCAGACTTCCAACCAATTTAATTGTCAAAAACTCATCGTTGGTCTTCTCGACAATGTAATTTGCGTCAAATGTCCAATGACGTTATGAACTCTTCTGATGGTGGCTATATTTTCTCCCCCGACCAAAAATTTTGGCGGATTACCGTTGGAATTCCAATGGATGCTATGTTTGCTCCTCGATGATTGTCTGACATGGAAGTGATGTTGGATATACAACATCCTTGTTGGATGTTTCCTTAGTTGTCATCAGAATTCCAACGGTGTTAGATGATGTGGATCAGATGGCTTTGTTGTCGGTGCATGAAAGCATTGAACGAGTTCTACTTTTAAAAATTGCATAAACATTTATTATTTATTTGATTCAGTGTTATTTGCAAAAAAGGATTATCAATGATGTTTCCTTTCTCCAAGAATTGTCTAGGATCTTTCCATCAGATAATATGTAACATCTAATGACTAAATCTTTTCTTTAAAAATGCTTATTTTATTTAATTATCATCTAAGCGTGAATTAAAATTTATATATGTACAAAAGAAGAACATACAAGCTGAAGACTCATGTGCAAGTAAATTTCATAAAAGAAAGCAAGCAGGCATTATCTTGAATGACATGGAAACAAGCTCATCAGCTGCCTAGAAGAGAGAAATTGGAGAAAGGCAGAGGAAAGTGTTAAAGGGTGATAAATACATAGAGAGTATGCAATACAAACAAACAATGTCTGGAGTGTGTGATGTGACGTCTCTAATTTATGTCCGGAGGGACTAACTGGTTTTGGAGTTCTTGCGAAATCTATTGGGCCACACTTGGAGGAAATCAATGTGTTCATGCAAGGAGCACCTTTTTTCTATTATGAGAATGATTCTTTTGCACCGAAGGATATTTGGAAGGCAATATCCAAAAAAATTTATAGTGTGGAACCAGAGTTGGCAGACTCCAAGTAATTTTTTAGCTTTCAAAAGACCAAGAGATTATGTACATAATCTCCTAATAGAAGGGCGATTTCAAGCATTACCTCTCCCCCAAATGACTATTTAGGAAGCACTTCCTCAGACAAAGGACTATTGGCCTCCATGGGATCAAACAAAAAAATTGAAGCATAGACTCTAGACGATGTGGTGGTGTCCTTCGTGAAGAACTTTGCACTATAATTAAAAATTAACAAGGGAAACTGCAAGATAGTGAACAAAAATACATTCTTGAAAAGTGTGAAGAATGGAACTTGGTTTGGGTGGGGCCAAGTTAGGTGGATCCTCTAGAGGTTGATGAGATAGAAATAATATTAGGATTTGAAAAAGATCACACTCGTGGAACTTCGTGTGTGATTGATCGATTGTGCGATTTGGGTAATGCATTCCAAATAGATATAGTTGCATACCATTTATCTATCTTGATTAAAGCCTTTTATCCTGATGGCATTCAATTAAAGTTCTTTCTCTGGACTCCATCCTTATCCCCAATAATCTTCTCAGGACTATGATGCAGTCTCACATATCTAAGAATAACATGATCATTCTCTTCAGGTTCAACTTCTTCATTATCATCTTCTTCTAAATTTATTTGTTCTGGATGAACAAGTGCAGCAGAATTTGCTTTACCGGTTTCTAATTTAATAGTTTTAGGTTCCAAAAGCAAAATGCAAGAATCTTCATCCTTTTTCTCTAAATTAGTTCCTTCTGAGACTTCAAGACATTCATCTACTCAAACATCAACACTCTCAACAATTCTCTATGTCTGGTTGTTGAAGCATTTATAGGCCTTACTCTTGGTAGAATAGCCAAGAAATATGCCTTCATCACTCTTAGCTTCAAACTTCCTAATGTAATCACCTCTTTTAATAAAACATTTGCTACCAAATATCTTAAAATAGCTAACATCAAGTGATCTTCCATAACAATATTCATAAGGGGTCTTGTCCTTACCTCTTTTCACCAAAACTTGGTTCATTGTGTAGACAATTGTACTCACAGCTTCTCTCCAAAATGTTTTTTCTACACCTCCTTGTATCAACATTGTCCTAGCAGCTTCAACCATTGATTCCTCTCCGCAAGTGTAGAAAGTTGTCATTTGATACCATTCTCATCATAGTACTTAGTGAACTCTTCAGAAGTAAATTCATTGCCTTGATCTGTTCTCAAACATTTATCTTTTTGCCACTCTCTTTCTCAGCTAAGGCCCTGAATGCCTTGAACTTACCAAAAGCTTCATTCTTATCCTTCAAGAATGTGACCCACATCATCCTTGAACAATCATCAGTGAAGATCATGAAATATATTTCACCTTGAATGCTTCTTGTTCTTATTGGTCCACATAGATCTATATGAACCAAATCTAACAAGTGCTCTGCTGAGAAGGACTTGCTCTTGAAAGTTGAAGAAGTCATCTTTCCTAACTGACATTCTTTGCAAAGAGCATTAACCAGTTTGTCTAGCTGAGGTAGACCTCTTACTATCTTGGACTTTCTCACTTTAACAATGTTATCAAAGTTTATATGACAAAATCTCCTATGCCAAAGCTAGCTATCATCTATTTTTGCAATCAAATAGTTGCTAACTTTAGGATTAAGATGAAACAGATTACCTTTGGTTTGTTTCCCAGTTGCAATCAATTCACCTTTGTTGTCAAATATTTTGCACATACCATTTCTAAAGTCCAATGGGTATCCTCTATCATTAAGTTGTTCCACACTCAGAAGATTGTGCTTAAGACCTTCAACCCAATAGACATCGTCAAAACTGCTCTTCCCATTAAGAGAAATAACTCCCTTACCTTTAACCACATAGGGTGAGTCATTGCCAAATCTGACAACACCGCCATCAACTTCCTTTAAGGAAATAAATTTGCTCCGATCACCGATCATATGATGTGAACAACCACTATCAATGATCCAATCATCAGAGTTATCCATCCTAGACACTAATGCCTTTTGATCTGATATCTCTTCCTTAATAGCTACAAACACAATATCTTCACTAGCATCATCATTAGATTTTTCATTAGTGATACCACTATCAACCGTTATAAGACAATCTCTCTTGGCTTTGCCCTTATACTTCTTAAATCTGTCTCTCTTGTGTTCATTTTCACCATTAGGATAATTAGCTACTATATGACCAATCTTGTTGCATGCAAAACATTTTAAAGGTAGTTTACCTCTGTATTTCCGAATGCCTCTAGGCAGTCATTTTGCCAACAATGCTTCAAGTTCCACTAGGCTATCTTCATCATCAACATCTCTGCTAGATCTAGATTCATAGCCATGACAAGTATCTCTACTTTTTCTCACAGATAGGTTAGAGATAGAAGTTCTAAATGTAGATTTTGATTTCAGTACACTACCATCATAGCCGTTTAATTCAAAAGCAATAAGTTTTCCAATGATAGAGTCAAGAGTTACCTTAGTTTTGTCAATGGACTTCAGCTCCTGAATAGCTGCAACTCGGATAGCGTAGAATGGTAGCATGGTTCATAGTACCTTACTAATCATTGTGGCATCTTCCACTTTCCCTCTTGCACTCTTTATTTCACCAACTATCTCTTTTATCCTTTGACCATACTGCTGGATATTCCCACCTTCAGACTTTCTCATGTCATCAAACTTTCCTCTTAGGCTCTCCTCTTTAGCAATCTTAACATGTTCATCACTGCTATAAATATCATCAAGTTTTTTCCATACTTCATATGCAGTTTCAAGACCATGAACATCTACATATTCAACATCACACAATGAACTGATAATAGCCTCCAATGCTTGATGATTTTATTGTTGTTCTTTCTTCTGATCATCAGTCAGAGTTCCAGTAGGTGAAACATACTAAGTTTCTACATGATCCCAATACTGACTTCCCAAACCCTTGATGTAAATCTTCATTTTGATGCTCCATATCCTATAGTTTTCTCTATTGAACTTCAGACCTTCTTTCTTCATCATGATCTACAAGATCTTTTCCTCAAGTTGTTAGGCTTTAGATTTAAGAGGACCTGAGACGCTATGATACCAATTGATGGTATGGTGAAAGAATAAGTATACGGTACATTACTGAGGGGGGGGGTGAATCAATAAACTGAAAAACTAATACAAACTCAAACTCAATCACACAAAGTAAACTTATCAATAGAATATCATTGTCAAGATCAATACTCATAAGAATACTCAACATCAACCGGTTAACTATTATAGAAACTTAACAGTAAAGAACTTTAATCTTGTAAACATCCAAATGCTTAATCTTATATCAACACACTCCATCTCTCAATGCTTCCAGTTATCATGCCTTATCAGAAGTTAATGAAATCAACAAATAAGATCATAACCACAAAAACATTCACCACATGACACAAATGTTTATACGTGGAAAACCCAAATAGGTAAAAATAATGGTGAGATGAGACTCACAAGATAGCTATCTGAACTCTTCTGAAGTTCTCCTTGTTAGGAGGCAAGCCTGTTAAAGCTTTTACAATAAGTCCTGTTAAGAACTGATCCTGTTAGGAATCACCCGGTTAAGGGATTTACAAATGCCTTGATAAAATGAAAATACCCTATTAGGAGTAACCTCGGTAGAGGATTTGAGAATCCAAGCTAATGGACCACCTTGTTAGAGGATTTAAGAAGTAACCAAGCTTGTTAGAGCTTACCCAGTTAGGGGATTTCAATTCTGCTGTAATTATTAGAAGACAATGGGTTTTTCTTGATCTGTCTTAATAGCACTACATTTGCTTGATTAAATCCTTTTAAGCTTCAATCTGCCTTTACTCAAACTGTAGATCCATTCTCCAGTTAGGCAGCCACACACTCAACTAATTTCTTCCAACACCTTGCCAACACCCAAACAAAACAACTTCATCAACCTTAAATACAAATCAATTAGGTCGGCAACACAACAAAAACCTAATTCTCTCATAGAGATTACAAAAAAATTAGTTCAAGTGTGATCGTTGGATTTACATAGAAATCTATACATATTCTTCAAGAAAATTCCAACCGTTCCATGATCACTTCTTAATTGGACTTGTAACTCATCACGCGCTTTGCATTAGATGCAATCCACTTTTATCATTCCCTAGACAATCAAACAAACGTGCTAAAACAATCTGAACTTATCTTCATACAATGACCACATGTGTCACTATCATTACCGCTCATCATTAGATAATAAACCAACATAACCATTTCAGCAAACTTAATCGGTTAGGGTTTAACAAAAAACAATTGGTAGGGTTTACCGGTTACATTGCATACAAAGGGTTTAACCTTATACACCAGTTACTAGTTCAACTCACATACTTATATACCAGTTTACAACATCTTCCTCAAAGCTCTTCCTACCAGTTACAAGACAATATCAATAATAACAATAATATTAGAAATATCATAAATACCATTACCAGTTGAATTGACATCAATGACAACATAAAATATCATTAATGCAATCTTCATGCAAATGCCAACACAAGTCTGCAGGAGAAGGATTACCAGATGTTGAATCATAAGGTGTGTATCCTTTCTCAGTGATCTCCCAAATCTCCTTGCCAAGACATCTAAGATGAGTCTCCATTCGAATTTTCCATATCCCATAATTTGTTCCATCAAGCTTAGGGATTTCTCTTCTGAAAATAGTTGTCAGTGAATTAGTTGCCATAGGATCTATCTCAAGCGGTTAAGCTTTTGCAAAAGAGGACCAAAGCTCTGATACCAATTGTTAGGATAATCGGTGAACAACTGAGAGGGGGGGGTGAATTAGTTGTTAACAAATTATATCAATTAATCCACTTAATAACCTTTAACCAGATTAAGTACCCGTAAAACAGAAACAAATACCGGTAAACAATACAACTTAACAATTAAATAGATAATCAATGCAAAGCAACCAAAACCACATAACACCATGATTTGTGCATGGAAAACCCAGAAAGGGAAAAACCACAGTGGGAAGCCTAGCCACAGTCAAATGATACTTCTGTAGAAAGTATGTGATACAATGAGGGGCCTGCATATGCAGGAAGGCACATTGCCTACAACTCACTGCTCATTACAAAAGAGTCTCACTGACTACATAGAGGTTATAACCACCTCAAGATAAATGGACAACAATTTAGAGTAATGAACTGCTAGAGATAACATCTACCATGCCTGATTACAGTCTCAGTTAAGCTCAATACCAGAGGCCTTTGACCTCTTACTTAATCCAAATTCGATCACCTATGATCGACCAAATCTCTTTTGCATATGATATTGCATTTCAAGACCATGACACATATTCCACATTCCCATACCCATGATCTACAATGAGATCTTACATCATTTAATACCAACCCTAAGGCCTAAACCAATGAGGTCGGCCACCTAAAAAATATTACAATAAGATCATTACATAAATCCATATTACAATGATATGCCATGTCGGCTTAAGACTAAAACAACAATAACCAATCCCTAGAACATCTCGATAATGTGTAGAGTACATGTTAACAAGATACCGGTCCATAACCTAGATAGGCACCAGACCTATTCTAGGTCCACCACACTAAAGCAATGTCTTCAAGCTGTTTGAAGCATGATCAAAGAACATCTTCAACATCCTAAAATCCATGTAGAGCCACACCAACACAACTTATGCATCCTGTCACGATTCCTCAGTGAAAGCTTGCAGTGCCCTACCTTAGTTGACCTTGTAAAACCGGTTTGACCTTGGTTGACTTCCTATGTGGCATTCATGAATGGTTGATTTACCATGATATAATGTTGTAGATTAGATAATATGAATATTGTGCGTACCTATTAGCGTGCTTTCGCATCGATTCTTGTGTAAGTTTAATTGTTTCCCTAATTCTTGTTATAGATCTCGAGCTAACGCCTTCATTGAATATATATATACATATATATGTGTGTGTGTGTGTGTGTGTGTGTGTGTGTGTGTGTGTGTGTGTGTATGCTTGCGTAACTCATGGTTGCAGGAGATTGCAGGTACAACAACGCCTAGGTGCTCGATTCGTCTCCATCGGGATTCGCAGGGTTGAGTATACCTCCTTTATCCTTAGAATTTGGATTAGGTGGTCGTAAAACCCTCGTCTCGCCTTAGCCATGATCAAGTGAGTGTCGTGTGTGGTCCATCAGTTTCCCTTTTTGTTTGGGTTTGTTTCGTGTGATTGGTTGGCCTTATTGGGTCACGTGCCTTGCGTGTGGTAAATGGAGTATTTTATCCTAAGTATTTAATTTGATTTAATGTGTTCATTTATGCATTAGTAATTGAGAAATTTAAAATAAATAGGTTTCTTTTATGTGATTAAGCATTAATTTAAAAGATCACTTTATTTATGTTTGTAGTGAGTTTAATTTAATAATTAATTTTAAATAACGAATTTAATTAGTTATGCTTTTTAAAAATGAAAGATTTAAAGTTGTTTGGAATAGAGATAAATCAATCTCTTTCGCATTTTGGGAAAACAAAGGTTAATTTTACTTATTTAAGAAAATCAATTTTCATTAGAAAAGCAAGTTTAATTTATAAGTATATTTGATATAGTGTGAAGATTGATTTTGGGAATTAATTTAATTAAAATATTTTATCCTCATCAATATTCTGAAATATAAATGTCAGCTTAGTTAATATTGAGAAAATTAAAATTAAATGAGAGAGAAGCATTTTTAATTTTTAATTAGAAAAGCAAGTTAGATTATTTGCACAGTTGAAAAGAGTGATTATTTTCATTTTTTTGTTTTATTTAAAAAGTGTTTAAATTCAAAATTAGGGATTAGGTCAAAATTGGATCCCATTTAGCCTAGGTTGGAAAAATATTTTTGGGTTTTTTTGAAATTTTTGGAAAAGAAAAAAATATTGGGATGGAGATTGGGGGTTTTGAAAAGGATGGATTTCTACAGCTGTAGGTTGGGGGCTCTTCTTCAAATCTTACTTAGAATGCTAAAGGAGGTAGGATTCCCGTTTTCCCTTTTGTTTCTATGCTAAATCAAAAAAATGGTATTTGGTTGTTCTTCATGAAATGCTGGTTTTAAAATATCCATGAATGCTCTTAGATTTAAGTTTTAGTTTTAAAAATTTTGCTTGTTCTTGGGTCGAAATTTTTTGAATGGTTTTGTGTTGGAGAAATCTTGCATATCTGAAGTTTTTTTTTGAGTATTGGACAATCATGAGCTAGCTGGGAAAATTTCCCTATTTTTGTGTTTTGATCATTCTAGAAAAATGAAATAAAAATAACGTTTTTATTTGAAATTTCATTATTTCTGTTCATAGAATTTAAATCAAAAAAATTTTAAAAAAATGGGGAAAAGAAAATATTTTGGGGTTTGGGGGGGGGAGTCGAGGCTCAACCCACGCCCTCCCCTTACTACCTCCCGCAGTCACCCCGCTCCACTATGTGTGGAGGCCAAAGGGTTTGCGACCCCCATGGTGGCCGCAGAGACCCCGACTCCACTGTGTGTGGAGGTCAAAGGGTCTGCGACCCCCATCGCGGTCGCAGAGACCCTGACTCCACTGTGTGTGGAGGCCGAGGGTCTGCGTCCATCGTGGTGACCACAAGCCCAACGGCTAGGGCACAACCGCCTTAGGGTTTGCTGCCCTCCACCTCTCCTTTCCTTGTTTTAAAACAAACAATTAATAAATCTTTTTGTTTTAGAAAAAAAAGAAATATGGATAGCTCTAGTTATAAATTAATATAATTTATTAACACTAAACTCTGATTAATATATATTAATTATTAATTGTGGGATAATGTGGGTTTTAAATAAATGTTAATTTAAATAATTGATATATTAATATATGTGATTAATCATATATTGATTGTTGCTAAACTCTGATTTATATACAGTATTAATATATATTAAATATTAATTATGGATTAATGTGGATTTTAGATAAATGTTAATTTAGATAATCCATATATTAATTTTTATTACTATATTAATCTCTATTTTTATTAATTGTTTTAAATATACGCAAGAGAATTATAATTCATTGAGGAGTGTTTTCCCATTTTGATGATTCCTTTTAATGTATATTTTCATTTTGTATTGGGTAAATTTGTGTGCTAGAGGGGGGACTAGGTTATTTCAAACCAGTATGTCAATGACGTTCATCTAAAGATTAAATAACATATTTAGACTAATAATGCTTACATGCATGTGAACTTGGTTGGAAAACTTTTAGAGATGTAATTATGTTATGTCTTGATGCATATGAACATAGCGAGTAGAAAACCTAGAATGACCAGGATTTGGATGAGGTAGAAAACTGAAAACAACTTAGATCAGTTAGGAAACTTGATCAACCTTTAAATGTTTAAATCAATATGGGGAAAGATTGTATTTTCTGGTTATTGCTTGTGCAAGGTTTAATTTTTGTATTTGTTTTTGTATAAAGAAATGGCAAAACCTTGATATGCTTGTGAGGACCCTGTCGTCTGGTGGGTTTTGTGGTTGGCCCTAGGATGGTCAGGCTCTTAGTTAGAGTACCATCAGGCAATGGACCTTTGTATTAGCTTTTAATATGCTTAGTTGGATCTGTTTCTATGTAGGGATCATTTAGGATTTATTGACCTA